>NC_143030.1:11217092-11309592 GCF_057628025.1 Oncorhynchus mykiss
TCTCTCTCTCCATCTCTCTCTCTATATCTCTCTCTCCATCTCTATCTCTCATCTCTCTCCATCTCTCTCTCCATCTCTATCTCTCCATCTCTCCATCTCTCTCTCTCCATCTCTCTCTCTCCATCTCTATCTCTCTATCTCTCTCTCCATCTCTCCATCTCTCTCTCTCCATCTCTATCTCTCTCTCCATCTCTATCTCTCCATTTCTCTCTCTCCATCTCTCCATCTCTCTCCATCTCTCTCTATATATCTCTCTCTCCATCTCTCTCTCTCCATCTCTCTCTATATATCTCTCTCTCTCCATCTCTATCTCTCCATCTCTCTCTATATATATCTCTCTCTCCATCTCTATCTCTCCATCTCTCTCTCTATATATATCTTTCTCCATCTCTCTCTCTCCCTCCACCTCTCTCTCTCTCTCCATCTCTCTCTCATCTCTCTCTCCATCTCTCTCCCTCCATCTCTCTCTCCATCTCTATCTCTCCATCTCTCTCTCTATATATCTCTTTCTCCATCTCTCTCTCTCCCTCCATCTCTCTCTCTCTCCATCTCTCTCCCTCCATCTCTATCTCCATCTCTCCCTCCATCTCTCTCTCCATCTCTATCTCTCCATCTCTCTCTCTGTATATCTCTTTCTCCATCTCTCTCTCTCCCTCCATCTCTCTCTCTCTCCATCTCTCTCTCCATCTCTCTACTACACTCCCTTTTTTATTTCCAGTCTTCTTCTTTGGTTCTTGAAGGTCTGGACATAATACATACATTGTACAATAAAGTTACAACGAAAACAATTTCCTTGTTTATCTACCTCTCTCTTTATGGACCAATGAATGGCTTTGTTCCTCTACCTCTCTCTTTATGGACCAATGAGTGGCTTTCTCAGGACGACAGGTTGTGTGACTGTTGTGGCGCAGTGGTTAAGGGTGCTGTACTGCAGCGCCAGCTGTGCCACCAGAGACTCTGGGTTCGCGCCCAGGGTCTGTCGTAACTGGCCGCGACCAGGAGGTCCGTGGGGCGACGCACAATTGGCCTAGCGTCGTCCGGGTTAGGGAGGGGTTAGCCGGTAGGGATAACCTCGCGCACCAGCGACTCCTGTGGCGGGCCGGGCGCAGTGCGCGCTAACCAATGTTGCCAGGTGCACGGTGTTTCCTCCGACACATTGGTGCGGCTGGCTTCCGGGTTGGATGCGCGCTGTGTTAAGAAGCAGTGCGGCTTGGTTGGGTTGTGTATCGGAGGACGTATGACTTTCAACCTTCGTCTCTCCCGAGCCCGTACGGGAGTTGTAGCGATGAGACAAGATAGTAGCTACTAAACAATTGGATACCACGAAATTGGGGAGAAAACGGGGTAAAAAAAATAAAAATAAATAATAATAAAAAAAAATATATATATATAACAAAAAAGCCCCCTAACAACCCAGCCTGGCCCATTCAAGCCCCCTAGCAACCCTTCACTACACCACTGGAGACAAGGACACTGCTAGACACCTGGACAAATACACACACACCACCTGGTGAGGGGAGGACGGCTCATAGTAACGGCCGGAAGGGAGTGAATGGAATAGCATCGACACCATGTGTGTGATGTGTTTGATACCATTTCATTGATTCCGCTCCAGCCATTGCTATCTACATTTAAAAAATTAATAAATAAACACAAACACAGAAATCCCAAAACATAGAAAAAGGAACGTAGACAACCCACCCAACTCACGCCCTGACCACGCCCCAACTCACGCCCTGACCATACTAAAACAAAGACATCATAAAGGAACTGAGGTCAGAACGTGACATCCCCTCAGCGAGACAGGAAGTGATTGGTCAGGTGACAGGGAGGAACCCTGGGACATTCCTTGTGGAGGCTTCATCGTTATCTCTGGTATCCTGGACAGACACACCCCTCAACGTCCCAACCCCGTCTCCTTCCCCTCACACACACAGCCATGTTTTCATTACTTCTCAGGACTTTTTGGGAAGTAAAAATGTATTCCCATTCAAAATCCTGTTTTCCCAAAACCCTAACTATAACCCTAACCTTAACCCCAAACCCTGAACATAACACTTAAACCTAAAATAGCATTTTTACTTTTCAGGACATGCAAAAAGTCCTGACCTTTGAGAACACATAAGTCCACACACACACACACACACACACAATAATTGCCCCCATTCAAATATTTTGCCAATTCTGTCTAGTGACCATGACAGCTCTTTGAAATTTCTGTTTACTGTGTGTGTAAGCGTGTTTTGTGTTTTAGTGCTGTTGTATTTTGAGTGTTGTTGTGTTTTAGTGCTGTTGTGTTTTAGTGCTGTTGTGTTTTGAGTGCTGTTGTGTTTTAGTGCTGTTGTGTTTCAGTGCTGTTGTGTTTTGAGTGTTGTTGTGTTTCAGTGCTGTTGTGTTTTGAGTGCTGTTGTGTTTCAGTGCTGTTGTGTTTTGAGTGTTGTTGTGTTTTGAGTGCTGTTGTGTTTTAGTGCTGTTGTGTTTTAGTGCTGTTGTGTTTTGAGTGCTGTTGTGCTTTGAGTGTTGTTGTGTTTTGAGTGCTGTTGTGTTTTGAGTGTTGTTGTGTTTTGAGTGCTGTTGTGTTTTAGTGCTGTTGTGTTTGAGTGTTGTTGTGTTTTAGTGCTGTTGTGTTTTGAGTGCTGTTGTGCTTTGAGTGTTGTTGTGTTTTAGTGCTGTTGTGTTTGAGTGTTGTTGTGTTTTGAGTTTTTAATCAAGTTTGCACAAATAGAAGGAGTGCTTTGACTCTCACTACCTGTGTGTGTATTAATGTGTGGCTTCCTTTCCACGTGTGTGTGTGTGTGTGTGTGTGTGTGTGTGTGTGTGTGTGTGTGTGTGTGTGTGTGTGTGTGTGTGTGTGTGTGTGTGTTGTATAAACAAGTGTGTGTGCCTTTCCTGTAGCCATGGGTCCCCACCCCAGGTAGTGTTGGTGAGTTTGAAGCCTCCCCCCCGCCAACAAACCACTGCCCTCTAACAGAGAGCCCGACGGAGTCTAGAGAGAGAGCGAGAGAGAGAGAATAAAGGAGAGAGAATAAAGGAGAGAGAGAGAGAGAGAGAGACAGATTATGAGTAACAGACTGCAAGTGTTTTATGTGAGGTCAACAGAGTCTGTATAATCTCACACCGACACACACACTCTTGGGAACATCTGGTGCTCTACAACTTTACTACTCATTTTATTGTCTCACACACATCTCATGCTCTCTCTCTCTCTCTCCCTCTCCCTCTCTCTCCCTCTATCTCTCTGGCATGAGAAACATATGTTTACATTGCCAAAGCAAATGAAATAGATCATAAACAAAAGTGAAATAAACAGTACAAAATTAACAGTAAACATTACACAAGTTTCAAAGGAATAGAGACATATCAAATGTCATATTGTGGCTCTGTGTTAAAACAACGTGCAGATAGTTAAAGGTCAAAAGGGAAAATGAAAACACAAACAAACATGGGTTGTATTTACAATTGTGTTTGTCCCTATTCGTGTGACAACAGGTCACACATCTTGCTGCTGTGATGGCACACTGTGGTATTTCACCCAGTAGATATGGGAGTTTTTCAAAATTGGGTTTGTTTTCAAATTCTTTGTGGATCTGTGTAATCTGAGGGAAATATGTGTCTCTAATATGGTCATACATTTTGTCATACATTTTGCAGGAGGTTAGGAAGTGCAGCTCAGTTTCCACCTCATTTTGTGGGCAGTGTGCACATAGCCTGTCTTCTCTTGAGAGACAGTTCTGCCTACAGCGGCCTCTCTCAATAGCAAGGCTGAGTCTATACATAGTCAATGCTATCCTTAATTTTGGGTCAGTCACAGGGGTCAGGTATTCTGCCACTGTGTACTTTCTGTTTAGGGCCAAACAGAAAGTACACTTTGTGCCATGGATCATCACTGGAGGTGTGTGTGTGTGTGTGTGTGGAGGCTCCGTGCCATGGATCATCACTGGAGGTTTCGGGCCATGGATCATCACTGGAGGTTTCGGGCCATGGATCACCACTGGAGGCTTCGGGCCATGGATCATCACTGGAGGTTTCGGGCCATGGATCATCACTGGAGGTTTCGGGCCATGGATCACCACTGGAGGCTTCGGGCCATGGATCACCACTGGAGGCTTTGAACGTGGAGCCGGAACAGGTCTCACTGGACCTGGGAGACGCACTGGAGGCCTGGTGCTTGGAGCAGGCACCGGATACACTGGGCCGTGGAGGCGCACTGGAGGTCTCAAGCGTAGAGCCGGCACAACCCGTCCTGGCTGGATGGTTACTTTCGCCCGGCAAATGTGGGGCGCTAGCACAGGACGCACTGGGCTGTGCAGACGCACCGGAGACAGTGCGCAGAGCCGGCACCATCCGTCCTGGCTGGATGCCCCCTCTAGCCCGTCCAATGTGGGGAGCTGGAATGTAGCGCACCGGGCTGGGAACGAGCACTGGAGACACCGTGCGCTTCACCACCGCATAACACGGTGCCTGACCAGTACCACGGCTCCCTACCATGAGCACGGGCAGTTAGCTCCGCCAACCTCCCCGTCTGACCCCCCCCCCATTTTTAATTTTGGAGTGGCCTCCCGGTCTTCCTTGCCAGCCGTGACCCTGTGTAACGCTGGGCCCCTTTACTAGCTGCCTCCGCCTTCCCAGCTGCTTCCACCTGCTTCCACGTCAGGCGATCCTTTCCAGCCAGGATCTCCTCCCACATCCAGGATCCGTTTCCTTCCAGAATGTTTTCCCATGCCCACTCTGTCTGCTCCTCCCGGCCACGCAGCTTGGTCCGTTTGTGGTGGGTTGTTCTGTCACGAACGTCGTCTTGAAAAAGGACCAAGGTGCAGCGTGGTACCTTTTTCTTTATTTTTAAATGTCGCCAACAAAACAATAAACAACAACAAAACAATAAACAACAACAAAACAATAAACAACAACAAAACAATAAACAACAACAAAACAATAAACAACAACAAAACAATAAACAACAACAAAACAATAAACAACGACAAAACAATAAACAACGACAAAACAATAAACAACAACAAAACAATAAACAACAACAAAACAATAAACAACAAAAACGAACGTGAAGCTCCGTAAGGCTATATACATGCATTAAACGAAGACAACAACCCACAAATGAGAAAAGGAAAAAAAAGGCTACCTAAGTATGATTCCCAATCAGAGACAACGATAGACAGCTGTCCCTGATTGAGAGTCATTACCCGGCCAAAAACAAAGACCCAGAAAGCATAGACTTTCCCACCCGAGTCACACCCTGACCAAACAAACATAGAGAATAAAAGGATCTCTATGGTCAGGGCTTGACAAGATCATTAGCAAACAGTACAAATGTACAAATGAACTCTAACCTGAACCACCGTACACTGACTCTGTACCGGTACCCCCTGCATATAGCCTCGTTATCATTATGTTATTGTGCTACTTTTTATTATTTTTTACTTTAGTTTATTTGGTCAATATTTTCTTAACTTTTCTTTCTATTTCACCTTTATTTAACCAAGTAGGCCAATTGAGAACACCTTTATTTAACCAGGTAGGCCAGTTGAGAACAAGTTCTCATTTACAACTGCAACCTGGCCAAGATAAAGCAAAGCAGTGCGACACAAACAACAACACAGAGTTACACATGGAATAAACAAGGGTACAGTCAATAACACAATAGGAAAAGTCTATATATAGTGTGTGCAAATGGCGTGAGGAGGTAAGGCAATAAATAGGCCATAGTAGCGAAGTAATGACAATTTAGCAAATTAACACTAGAGTGATAGATGTGCTGATGATGATGTGCAAGGAGAAATACTGTTGTGCAAAAGAGCAAAAAAGTTAATAAAAACAATATGGGGATGAGGTAGGTAGATTGGATGGGCTATTTACAGATGGGCTGTGTACAGCTGCAGCGATCAGTAAGCTGCTCAGATTGCTGATGCTTAAAGTTAGTGAGGGAGTTATAAGTCTCCAACTTCAGCGATTTTTGCAATTCGTTCCAGTCATTGAACTGCACTGTTGGTTAAGGGCTTGTAAGTAAGCTTTTCACGGTAAGGTCTACTACACTTGTTGTATTCGGTGATTTTGATTTTATGTATAAGTCTGAGGAAATGTACACGTCTGCTGTTAATGATAATGCAGGGGATTTTCCAAAGGTCGCTGTTGACACATATCCCACAGTAGTTATTGGGGTAAATTTGTCTCCACTTCTGTGGATTGGGGTGATCAGGCCTTGGTTCCAAATATTGGGGAAGATGCCAGAGCTGAGGATGATGTTAAAAAGTGTAAGTATAGCCAATTGGAATTTGTTGTCTGTATGTTTGATCATTTCATTGAGGATACCATCAACACCACAGGCCTTTTTGGGTTGGAGGGTTTGTATTTTGTCCTGTAGTTCATTCAATGTAATTGGAGAATCCAGTGGGTTCTGGTAGTCTCATTGAAGCCTACCATTGACTATGTTGCAGACGTTGTGACACGTTTTGTCATTGTTGTGTCTAGGGGGGCATATTTGGGAGGGAATGCTGTCACCTCCAGGTAGGTGTTTGTCCCCCTGTGTGCTGAGGGTGTCAAGTTCTTGTCCGGTTCTGGCATTTAGGTCGCCACAGACATGTCCCTGGGCCTGGAAATGATTGATTTCCCCCTCCAGGATGGAGAAGCTGTCTTCATTAAAGTATGGGGATTCTAGTGGGGGGATATAGGTAGCACACAGGAGGACATTTTTCTCTGTTGTGGTAATTTCCTTTTGAATTTCTAGCCAAATGTAAAATGTTCCTGTTTTGATTAATTTCATTGAGTGGGTTAGGTCTGCTCTATACCGAATTAGTATACTCCCTGAGTCCCTTCCCTTTTTCACGCCTGGTAGTTTGGTGGATGGGACTACCAGCTCTCTGTAACCCAGAGGGCAACCAGTGGGATCATCTCCGCTATACCATTTTTTTGATTTTTGATTAAAAATTTGACCTCTAGGCAAGTCAGTTAAGAACAAATTCTTATTTTCAATGACGGCCTAGGAACAGTGGGTTAACCGGGCAGAACGACAGATTTGAACCTTGTCAGCTCGGGGGTTTGAACTTGCAACCTTCCGGTTACTAGTCCAACGCTCTAACCACTAGGCTACCCTGCCTGCATTTCTGATTTCTTTGGTGAAGTCCAGGTTCCTGCTCTTTAGGCAAAAGGCAGAGGACTCCAGGCCTAGGATGTTCCAGGATGAGACAGTGAAGGCTTTGTGTTCCATTAGGTGTTCTCTCTCTCACAAACACATCCCATGCTCTTAAAATATGTATTTGTGGCGCCCTCTGCTGACTGTTAAAGAGAATGCATTTCAACCATTGCCATTAGCAGAATCTCAATAGTCTTGAATTGACTTTTTTCCCTCTACTCTCTTGGACAATCACATATGAAAGGATTAGTAATGACCGTACTTGTTGATATGGTATTCGTCACAGTTTAGACCAGGAAATAATTAACTTGACACATATTATAAAGGCACCAGGAATACAATTAGGGTAAGGAGGAAATAATGTGTAGCCCGCCCAATGAATATATATATACATATGCCCTACTTTATCAGATTGCACATTGTTTTTTACTCCGTCTGTGAATGAAAAGGGGGCTGTTTCTTGTTTTACTCCATACCAGTGATGTCAGTAAAAGGAGTTGACTGATTTCCGTTCCCACCAATAGTCGGTGTGTACAGTTGTACAATCGGTACCACGTGACCGTTTTCCTGGCTCGCGGTTGTGGCACAAATCGTGATTTTTTTCGAGGCTCTTTCTCTATGGACTATAACGGGGAAAAACGGACAAAGACGCATATTTACGAATCTTAAAATTGGATGTGTTAAATTGTTTTGTTCTGGGGGTTCTTTCGGCAACTGAGGAGCCGCTTTCATAGGAGCTGCCGTTTAGTTTTTACTACGGGGTTTGTTTACCACATTTCAACTTGGTTGGTGAGTAACGGTACCTATTTATAGGTTAGCGGCTATCGTAGGTTGCTAACAGCTGTGGCTGTGTTTTCAATCTTAACTTGGCAAGCCCGTATCGTTCGCTTTGCTTGGCTGTTGAATATCCAAACAAAGCTAGCTAACGATAAAGGATGTAGGTAGTTGGCGAGTTTCTCAAAACACTCGCACTTGACTGTTAAGCATTGTTTACTCTGCTACTAGCTAGCTATAACATGTTTGTCACCATTAAACGTTTTAATAGTGTCCGCTATACGGTAATATTTATTTATTGTTCAACATATACCTCCCGCTGACTTTGTCTCTCTTACCACTCCACTAGTTTTAATGTTAGCCACGCAAGTGTGTGTTTTGATGAGAGGCAGGGGAGGGCGCTTGTTGGCTGTTTGTCCAAGCCTAGACCACATGACCACCGTGTTCCTAATGTATTTAGCTAACTAACGTTAGCTAGCCTACGAGTGTGTTGGAAATACGTTTTTTTATTTTGTCTTTAAAAAAAAAGAAAAGAGGAAACACTGAAGCAGGGGATGCCAGGTATGACTCTAGAACACCCGCCGTTAGTTATATATTTTTTACGTGGATTTCACAGCCAAATATTTGAAAACTAAATATTGCGTCTTGGCCCGATTCCGTGCGAAATGCCATGCACTGACCTAGCTAAATGCCAGCTAGCCTAGCTTAGCTAATTGCGTCTCTGACGCATCAACCCAGATGGGAATGGAACTCGAACCTATTGTTAGCCTTGCGTTCTGCCGTTCTAAGATCTGACATTGCCATTGTTAGCCTTGCGTTCTGACATTCTAAGATCTGACATTGCCATTGTTAGCCTTGCGTTTTGCCGTTCTAAGATCTGACATTGCCATTGTTACGTGTGTTTGTGGGAAATACGTTCTAGTATCAGCCGTATCAAAATATGTTTACCGTTAAACTTTTTCTTTTTTTCGTGACCGTTAGCCTCTGGTAGCTAGTTAAAGGAGTTAGCTAACTCCTTTAACTAGCTAACTCCTTCAGTTTCTTTATGTTTTCCATGCAGGCCCATCCCATGGTGGTGGTAGCATGTTGTAGCTAGCATTGCCTAGCTAAGCCCTCACAATCATTTTCACAGATAGCGCGCTAATTTCATGTGTAGTTGTCGTTTTTGTTGGTCGTCACTTCATGTGCGGCCAACCTCGATGTTAGCCACCATTTGTTTCCCATTCTTAGCTAGGAAGGTGTTTTGGTAAGGTGCGAGACTGGTTTATTAGCCAGATGGCAATGGAAGGCAGGTTGATGTAGCGTCGTTAGCTATCGTTAAATCCATCACCACAAACCTATAGCTAGACTTATCTTAGCATAACTAAGTTAAGCTTTTAACGAGGCCGAAAATAACCAATGGTTAATAACGTGTTTACATTTCTCGTTGTATACATACACGAGCAAGCCCCTCCCTGCATGCAGCGTGGTTAATAAGTTACACAACAACACGTTGACCCCAATACAAATAGCATCAGACTAACTATATTTATCAGTGATGGCTAACCAGCTAGAAATGCGCAGTAGCTATTCCATACACAGGTGTGCCATTTTGGCACTGTTGATCGCTAAATAAAGAACACGTGGCTTCATGTGAAGTTAGCAAATTGTCCTGCACTGCAGTAGCAAGCTCGCTAATGTACAAGGACTGGCACTGTAGCTAGCTGTCCACGTTAGGATTGCTGTCTCGAAAAGCAGCTAGCTATTGTAGCTTACTACGTATTTAACTTTCAGATATAGCTTGCTATAGCATTCACGCAGGCAGTGCAATCCTCTGCAATGTCACGCAGGTCTCTGACTAGCTGTATTACATAAGCACCGGTCCATGGCCGTACACGTTTTTATTGACGCCTTAAAAATATATATTTTCAAAACGCGGTGTTTTCCCCTCTCAAGTAGAGGCGTCGCTGCCTCATTCACAATGTGTTCTTTTGTTCTCCTCCCTCTGAATGACAGGGAATGAGTGTAACGTAGTAGAAGTGTGTGTATATAATACAGGAAACGGTTCGATTACATTGCTTCTCCGTGTGGAGCTTCTACTAGACTTTCCATCAGCCACCTGTGGTTGAACTGTATTCTGACGACACTGGTGCAAATTCTTAAAAAAAATAATATATATATTCGTTGTATTTAATTGAGAAAGGAAAGGTAGCCATGTTGTCTCGAGCCAGGGGTCCGAGTCACTAACCAATGGACTACACAGGCCAGGCGTTGGTCCAAATTCTAATTGAATCAAATCAAATCAATTTATATAGCCATTTGTACATCAGCTGATATCTCAAAATGCTGTACAGAAACCCAGCCTAAAACTCCAAACAGCAGAGCAATGCAGGTGTAGAAGTACGGTGGCTAGGAAAAACTCCCTAGAAAGGCCAAAATCTAGGAAGAAACCTAGACGGGAACTAATGAGGGGTGGCCAGTCCTCATCTGGTTGTACCGGGTGGAGATCATAACAGAACATGGCCAATTTACTATCCCCAATCCGATCATACCTCATACAATTCCTATTACCATCAATGCATGCAAAGTATAATGACCCTTTACTATTTTCCTTTATTATAAGTGCTTATCTCAATGTTACATTCAGCCTTATTTAACTATCATTGAAATCAGTATGGAGCTTGTTTCAGCTGTATTGAACTGAAATCCGTATGGAGCTTATACAATGCATATAGCCAAGCAAAAAAAAACTGCTTCCAAATGATCTGTGACCACCAGCCAATGAGGACATCTACAAGCATTTAGCTGGTGTTAATTTCCCGCCCTGTGCGCAGCGGCACAGCTTAATGACTGCAGTGGAAACACTGGTAGGGTTGTCACAATGCCAGTATTACTCAGAAATACCAAAGAAATCCAACAAGAAGCGTGTGTGTGTGTGTGTGTGTGTGTGTAACCATGCTTCTTCATCTCTCCGGTCCCATCAGAGCCGTCGGAGATGAGTGGTCCCGAGGTAGTGAAGACGCCGGGGGGTGGGGCTCCGGGGAAGGAAGGCAAGGAGCCTGTAGCAAATGGGCATCCAGGAGAGGGGGATCAGGGAGGAGACGATCCCTTTGCTGAGTACATGTGGATGGAGAACGAGGATGTTTACAACAGACAGGTTGGTGTACACACACACACAGACAGTTAGTCACAGATGTGTCTGCTTGATGTCTGTCTTATCAAGAGGAAACCCTCTCTGTGTGTTGTGTAATGGGTTTTTTAGTGTAATGAGGATATCTCATTACAGTAAGACAAGCCTTCATCCTTCGTCTATCTCTCTCTCCCTCCCTTTCTATACTGGGCACTGAGAACAGATCATTTCACCCTGGCTCACTGATAAACTACTACTAGTGTCTGAAGAGGTCCTGGTGCGTTGTTTCGCTCTCAATTCCATCACCCCCCTCCTTGCTGTTATAAGTCTCCACTCTTCTGGGAAGGTTTTCCACTAGATGCTGGCACATTGCTGTGGGGACTAATGCCACGAGCATTAGTGAGGTCAGGTACTGATGTTGAGCGATTAGGGCTGGCTCGCAGTCGGCGTTCCAATTCATCCCAAAGAATCAATGGGGTTGAGGTCAGGGCTCTGCAGGTCAGTCAAGTTCTTCCACACCGATCTCGACAAAACCATTTCTTTATGGACCTCACTTTGTGCATGGGGGCATTGTCATGCTGAAACAGGAAAGGGCCTTCCCCAAACTTGGAAGCTCAGAATTGTCTAGAATGTTATTTTAGCGTTAAGATTTCCCTTCAGTGGAACCAAGGGACCTAGCCCTAACCATGAAAAATAGCCCCAGACCATTATTCCTCCTCCACTAAACTTTACAGTTGTCACTATGCATTCGGGCAGGTAGCGTTCTCCTGGCATCCGCCAAACCCAGATTCGTTTGTCCGGACTGCCAGATGGTGAAGTGTGATCATCACTCCAGAGAACGCGTTTCCTCTGCTCCAGAGTCAAATGGAGGCTTGCTTTACACCACTTCAGCCGACGCTTGGCGTTGCACATGTTGATCTCAGGCTTGTGTGCGGCTGCTCAGCCATGGAAACCCATTTCATGAAGCTCCCGACGAACAGTTCTTGTGCTGACGTTGCTTCCAAAGGCAGTTTGGCACTCCGTAGTGAATGTTGCAACCGAGGACAGATTCTTTTTTTCCTTGCTTCAGCACTCGGTGGTCCTGTTCTGTGAGCTTGAGTGGCCTACCACTTTGCACTTGAGCTGTTGTTGCTCCTACACGTTTCCACTTCACAATAACAGCACTTACAGTTGACCGGGGCAGCTCTAGCAGGGCAGAAATTTGGCGAACTGACTTGTTGGAAAGGTGGCATGTTGAAAGTCACTGAGCTCTTCAGTAAGGCCATTCTACTGCCAATGTGTGTCTATGGAGATTGCATGGCAGTGTGCTCAATTTTACACACCTGTCAGCAACGGTTGTGGCTGATAGCTATGTCTCTCTGTCTCTCTGTCAGGTTGAAGAGGAGTTGTTGGAGCAGGAGTTCTTGGAGCGTTGTTTCCAGGAGATGTTGGATGAGGAGGACCAGGATTGGTTCATTCCGGCCAGGGACCTCCCCTCGGGGGTGGGTCAGATCCAGCAGCAGCTTAACGGCCTGTCAGTCAGCGATGGAGGAAACGCAGAGGAGATGGCGGTGAGGAGACACAGCGGAACACACACGCATCAGAGAACACACATGTACAACAGTAGACCGCCATCTTGTAAAAATGAGTTTTGTACAATTGCATGGTTCTCACTTTCTCTTCTCCTTTTTTTTTTTTTTTTTTTTAAATCTCGCCATCACTCCACTCCATGTCTCCCTGCAGAGGAAGAGCAACTTGAACCCCGATGCGAAGGAGTTCATTCCAGGAGTGAAATACTAGGAGTCCCCCTCACCCCCAGGGAGCGCCCACGCACACACAAGCACGATCTCACACACCCTCGCAGAGACTCTGGCGGCCTCGTCCGGAACACACACACACACACACACACACCGAACAACACACACAGGTCCAGGGCGTGTAGGTAGAAACCCATAGGAGGGTGGGGGGGACTTTTATTTTGATTTTCTGTTTGTTTGGTGGTTAACTAAGGGACAGGGTGGGGGGTGTCAGTATGAATAAAACCCTATCGAGGGAGCTGCTGCTCCATGTACACTGTAAAGGTAGTGTCTCAAATTGCACGCTATTCCCTATGTAGTGCACTACTTTTGACCAGGGCCCATGGGCTTGAGTCCATAGGGAACAGGGTACCTTTTCGGATGCACACCGAGACGTACATATACAGAGTAACGAGAAACTCTGAGATTTACCGACCTTTTTCACGGTTGCCATGTTGGCACCTAAAAACTCCATGATATTGCAACAGGCAAATCGCAAATGACACCCCGTTCCACCTTCATTGTGCACTACCTGGTCCAAAGTAGTGCACTTACATAGGAAATAGGGTGCCATTTTGAGATCTGCATTTATACTTTTCATGGCTGCCATGTTTGTGCCGGAATGTTCCACAACATTACCATTCTAATTGGAATCCAACTAAGAATGTTCTTGTTGCTATAGAATGACCCGGTGCCAACATGGATGACAGACAGTTGTCCGTTCTAGAACTCTGTACATCTACGTACCTCTGGTTACACTATGACATCATAATGACTCTGTTCAATAGGTCGTTATCAATAAAATGTCACAATACAGTGCAGAGGTTTTGAATTGCCTGCTGAGGGGGCAAGGAGACTCCTAGCTCCACTTAAACCGTTGACAACTGCGTGCCGTTTTCAAGGGATTGTCAAACAAATGTCAACTATTTGGTTGTAATATCATCTCCTCTTGAAGCCCAGAGTCAAAAATACAAACGTCAGATTATTCCACATTTGCCTTTATCATCAGTTGTAAATGAACTGCATACTTTCCGTGATCAGTAAACATCAATCGATCATGGAATTTCAGATGCGCGACGGTAGCCTCACGATATAGCTCAATATTGACCACCATTGATTGGATATTTGAGTGATAGAAAGGAGAGCTATTACCTGACCAGTATGAGTGGTTTAGGTTAATTTCCCATCAGTTGTGGGCTCTGCCTGTCAAGCAGCAGAAGGGGGCATTTGCAGATGTACTGTTGGTTGATAATGTTTACTTTGCTAGCTACTGGTAGAAACGTTGTACAGTAGGCTAACCATAGTGGTAAGTAGACCTAATGTACTTTTTTCCCAACCAACATAGGCCTACCTAGTAACGTTAGCTAACATTATCCGCTTTACAACAGTGTTTTAATCCCTATTGCTGCTGACAGATGTGATAGAGAATAAATTGATGTAACACGTCAATGTGGCTAGCTAACGGCAGATTGCCTCAATGTGGCTAGCTAACGGCAGATTGCGTCAATGTGGCTAGCTAACGGCAGATTGCGTCAATGTGGCTAGCTAACGGCAGATTGCCTCAATGTGGCTAGCTAACGGCAGATTGCCTCAATGTGGCTAGCTAACGGCAGATTGCCTCAATGTGGCTAGCTAACGACAGATTGCCTCAATGTGGCTAGCTAACTTTCAGTGTATAAACTAGATTGCTATATCCAGATATTGTTTGATTTGCTTGTCCTCTAGTGGAGGTGACCGTAGTCCATTTTACCAAGATGAGGACTTGTCCATGTGAAGCTCTTTCCACAAGCCTAATCTCTGATGAAGCAAGCTAAATTATGTTGTCTGGAAATCTATTTTGCTACATGCCAAATTAATAGGCTACTCTCACATATCTAAAAAAAAAAAAAAAATACATGATCAATTGATGTTTATTGACCATGAAAGCATGCAGTTTACTTGCTGTATATCTCTTGACTGTGCTCTTCAAGAGTTGATGAAAACAGTTATTTAGCAATCCCTAAAAATGGCACATAGTTGTCAATGGTTTTAGCGGAGCTAGAGGTCTCCTTGCCCCCCTAGCAGCCAACTCGAACACTCTGCACTGTATTGTGACGTTTTTATTGATAACCACCTACAGACCTGCCTAAATTTCCTCTTATGACATCATAAACACTCTCTGTGTAGAGCGGTTTTTATTCCTCATGGGTCTGGTTCCAAACCAGTTACTCCTCTCTCCTATCCCCTAACCCCTTGTGGGTGAAAAGATTGAGGTTCTAGCCCCCATATCAGAACCTGGATCTGAAAGGTAGGTCTTGTATGGGGAGTATTTGAACCCTTTTGATGGTTCTAAGTGAACAAGGGTGTAGGGTTTAGGGTATTTTAGAGTTTGGAACGAGGCTATTCTCTCTGGCTTGCATCTCAAATGGCACCCTGTTCCCCCGTACAGTGTTCTACTTTTAACCAGAACCCTACGGGCTCAGGTCAAAAGTAGTGCACTAAATAAGGAACAGGGTCCTGTTTGGGACGCGGCCTCTCAGTACTGAAAGAATGGAAGCATCATGTTGAACTCTTGTTGGTTCAATCGTGTTTATATAAACACCTGATCAGGCTCTGTTTTAAAATTTAAATCTCATTTATTTTGTCTTTCGAGGAGCAAAGTTGTTTTGTCTCTCTTGGGTTGCCGTAGCCTGTGGTCAAAACGGGAATTGGAAATGAATTCCAAAATGGCACCCATATTCCTTCGTATAGTGCCCTACTTTTGATCAGGGCCCATGGGGCTCCCAGTGGTAGTGCACCACATGGGCAATAGGGTGCCATTTTGGGGTTCATACTTGTCTGTCTTTAGCTCAGTGTCTAGGGGAGGTTCAAATGAATGGGCGGGACTTGAGGTCAAGTTGACTAATCACAGGCCACGTGCACGCTGGGTCAACCAATAAGAATTGTCCGCCGAGTGGATTTACATAAATCATTTTCTTTTTTGTGATTTTTGAGTTGGAAAGTCCTGACAACACAAAGTATGAATTTCAATACAAAAAAAAAAAGATTAATAAAGATGAAAAAATGCAGGTAAACGGCTGGTTGTCTTTGTCAACTTGTTTAGGAGTTATTTCTCAACGTTAGGAGGAAGGAAAGATTGTCATGTTACAGTTGATGAGCACAAACAGAAAGGGAACGTTTCTCTTGGAAGACTTTGAGGTTGGTTTATAACCGCCCTGAGGGAAGACTTCCAGCGAGGTTGGTTTATAACCGCCCCGAGGGAAGACTTCCAGCGAGGTTGGTTTATAACCGCCCCGAGGGAAGACTTCCAGCGAGGTTGGTTTATAACCGCCCCGAGGGAAGACTTCCAGCGAGGTTGGTTTATAACCGCCCCGAGGGAAGACTTCCAGCGAGGTTGGTTTATAACCGCCCCGAGGGAAGACTTCCAGCGAGGTTGGTTTATAACCGCCCCGAGGGAAGACTTCCAGCGAGGTTGGTTTATAACCTCCCCGAGGGAAGACTTCCAGCGAGGTTGGTTTATAACCGCCCCGAGGGAAGACTTCCAGCGAGGTTGGTTTATAACCGCCCCGAGGGAAGACTTCCAGCGAGGTTGGTTTATAACCGCCCCGAGGGAAGACTTCCAGCGAGGTTGGTTTATAACCGCCCCGAGGGAAGACTTCCAGCGAGGTTGGTTTATAACCGCCCCGAGGGAAGACTTCCAGCGAGGTTGGTTTATAACCGCCCCGAGGGAAGACTTCCAGCGAGGTTGGTTTATAACCGCCCCGAGGGAAGACTTCCAGCGAGGTTGGTTTATAACCGCCCCGAGGGAAGACTTCCAGCGAGGTTGGTTTATAACCGCCCCGAGGGAAGACTTCCAGCGAGGTTGGTTTATAACCGCCCCGAGGGAAGACTTCCAGCGAGGTTGGTTTATAACCGCCCCGAGGGAAGACTTCCAGCGAGGTTGGTTTATAACCGCCCCGAGGGAAGACTTCCAGCGAGGTTGGTTTATAACCGCCCCGAGGGAAGACTTCCAGCGAGGTTGGTTTATAACCGCCCCGAGGGAAGACTTCCAGCGAGGTTGGTTTATAACCGCCCCGAGGGAAGACTTCCAGCGAGGTTGGTTTATAACCGCCCCGAGGGAAGACTTCCAGCGAGGTTGGTTTATAACCGCCCCGAGGGAAGACTTCCAGCGAGGTTGGTTTATAACCGCCCCGAGGGAAGACTTCCAGCGAGGTTGGCTTATAACCGCCCCGAGGGAAGACTTCCAGCGAGGTTGGCTTATAACCGCCCCGAGGGAAGACTTCCAGCGAGGTTGGTTTATAACCGCCCCGAGGGAAGACTTCCAGCGAGGTTGGTTTATAACCGCCCCGAGGGAAGACTTCCAGCGAGGTTGGTTTATAACCGCCCCGAGGGAAGACTTCCAGCGAGGTTGGTTTATAACCGCCCCGAGGGAAGACTTCCAGCGAGGTTGGTTTATAACCGCCCCGAGGGAAGACTTCCAGCGAGGTTGGTTTATAACCGCCCCGAGGGAAGACTTCCAGCGAGGTTGGCTTATAACCGCCCCGAGGGAAGACTTCCAGCGAGGTTGGTTTATAACCGCCCCGAGGGAAGACTTCCAGCGAGGTTGGCTTATACAGTGCCTTGCGAAAGTATTCGGCCCCCTTGAACTTTGCGACCTTTTGCCACATTTCAGGCTTCAAACATAAAGATATAAAACTGTATTTTTTTGTGAAGAATCAACAACTAGTGGGACACAATCATGAAGTGGAACGACATTTATTGGATATTTCAAACTTTTTTTAACAAATCAAAAACTGAAAAATTGGGCGACCAGGTACATGGCTTTACCTTCCCTTCACAACCTGCTCAAAGATAACGGCGATAGGTTTAGGTGTTATTCCAAAGGTTTAAGGAGAAATGTATTGAGGAACAGCCATGATTCTTTTGTATTGCATATATAACTTCAGCATACTTCGGGAAAATAACAGAATTTCAGATGAAGGGATGTTTTTTTCCCTGACTGTTGTGATAATTTGCTGTAGGGGGAAAAAAAAAAAAACTCTATGAAGATCGAGGTGAGGAGGATGAAGGCTGTTGGTCAGTGGCTGGTGTTCTGGACCGGTCCTGAGGTGGGACATGGGAGTCTGGTGAGGAGGATGAAGGCTGTTGGTCAGTGGCTGGTGTTCTGGACCGGTCCTGACGTGGGACATGGGAGTCTGGTGAGGAGGATGAAGGCTGTTGGTCAGTGGCTGGTGTTCTGGACCGGTCCTGAGGTGGGACATGGGAGTCTGGTGAGGAGGATGAAGGCTGTTGGTCAGTGGCTGGTGTTCTGGACCGGTCCTGAGGTGGGACAAGGGAGTCTGGTGAGGAGGATGAAGGCTGTTGGTCAGTGGCTGGTGTTCTGGACCGGTCCTGAGGTGGGACATGGGAGTCTGGTGAGGAGGATGAAGGCTGTTGGTCAGTGGCTGGTGTTCTGGACCGGTCCTGAGGTGGGACATGGGAGTCTGGTGAGGAGGATGAAGGCTGTTGGTCAGTGGCTGGTGTTCTGGACCGGTCCTGAGGTGGGACATGGGAGTCTGGTGAGGAGGATGAAGGCTGTTGGTCAGTGGCTGGTGTTCTGGACCGGTCCTGAGGTGGGACATGGGAGTCTGGTGAGGAGGATGCAACTGATGTGTTGCATCTGAAAATACATTACACAAAGCAGCCACAACTGTCAGTAAGAGTGTCCATGATTGAGTCTTTGAATGAAGAGATTGAGATAAAACTGTCCAGTTTGAGTGTTTGTTGCAGCTCGTTCCAGTCGCTATCTGCAGAGAACTGAAAAGAGCAGCGACCCAGGGATGTGTGCTTTGGGTACCTTTAACAGAGTGTGACTGGCAAAACGAGTGTTGTATGTGGAGGATGAGGGCTGCAGTAGATATCTCAGATAGGGGGGAGTAAGGACTAAGAGGGTTTTATAAATAAGCATCACCTAGTGGGTTGCGACGGGTATAGAGAGATGACCAGTTTACAGAGGAGTATAGAGTGCAGTGATGTGTCCTATACGGAGCATCGTGGCAAATCTGATGGCCGAATGGTAAAGAACATCTAGCTGCTCGAGAGCACCCTTACCTGCCGATCTATAAATTATGTCTCCGTAATCTAGCATGGGTAGGACGGTCATCTGAATCAGGGTTAGTTTGACAGCTGGAGTGAAAGAGGAGCGATTACGGTAGAGGAAACCAAGTCTAAAAATAACTTTAGCCTACAGCTTTGATATGTGCTGAAAGAAGGACAGTGTACCATCTAGCCATACTCCCAAGTACTTGTATGAGGTGACTACCTCAAGCTCTAAACCCTCAGAGGTAATCACACCTGTGGGGAGAGGGGCATTCTTTTTACCAAACCACATGACCTTTGTTTATTTTGGAGGTGTTCAGAACAAGGGTAAGGGTAGAGAGCTTGTTGGACACTAAGAAAGCTTTGTTGTAGAGCATTTAACACAAAATCCGGGGAGGGGCCAGCTGAGTATAAGAGTGTATCTGCATGTAAATGGATGAGAGAGCTTCCTACTGCCCGACACTATGAAGATGTAAATTGAGAAGAGCGTGGGGCCTAGGATCGAGCCTTGGGGTACTCCCTTGGCGAGAGGCAGTGGCTGAGACAGCAGAGTTTCTGACTTTACACATTGCACTCTGAGAGAGGTAGTTAGCAAACCAGCCCAAAGACCCCTCAGAGATCAGGGTCGTACACAGACACTCATACCATAGTTCGCCTCTTACACAGTATCCAGGTCCTACACACAATAGTTCGCCTCGTACACAGTATCAGGGTGTATACACAGTCCCTTTGGTATCTTATTTCTGTGACTGGTAGTCCTAGCACAATAATGGCCTGAAAGGAGCCTAACTCCATGTTCTGTTTAAAGGTGAATTGGCTCTGGAAGCCATGTGGCTCAGTTAGCACTTGCAATGCTAAGGTTGTGCGGGAAAAAAAATGTCTGCACTTGCTACTACTGTAAGTTGCTCTGGATAAGAGCGTCTGATAAATGGCAAAATTATAAATTAAGCTAAAATACTCCATCTAAACATGAATTGATTCTCAATTGCGGTACTGTTCTAGAAACAGAAATCACACTTCCTCTAAACAGTTTTAACACAATTGCAGCCGACCAGTATTTTTCAGTAGCAACATGTTTGTGGCGTCCACCTTCCGATTACACACAGGTGTTGGGAGATGCAGTGTGCTAATTATCCCAGGTAGTCCTGTCATCAGTTGGTCTTCTGTAAACACGCGTTGTGACATGGCGTTATGGCCGTGTGGGAGCTCTAACCCAATAAAAGGTGTCTATCAATTTAACCTTTTTGTTTGACAATTATTTCTCGAGGTTATGAAATAAGGACATTAGGCGTCCAAAAACCGTACAGCAAGAGATGAGTGTCAATGTTCAGACCGAGCGTCAGGGCTCTTAACTATAAACTCCACCCATACAGAAGACACCTTCTTCCAATGACTCTTATATGGAGTCATGGTCAAGGGCTACAATACTCAATGCAAATCTCTCACTCAAAGTTTATTATAAACAGTATATGAATAAAACAGGTATGTACAGCAGTAGCTTTTATGTGGCAAGTCAGTTAAGAACATATTCTTATTTACAATGTTGGGTCTAGGAACCCAACTTGTTCAGGGGCAGAACGACAGAGTTTTACCTTGTCAGCTCAGGGATTCGATCTAGCTTTCGGTTACTGGCCCAACTCTCTAACCACTAGGCTATCTGCCGTTATGCAGGATGAGCCATGACTAGAATACAGTATATACATATGAAGTGGGTAAAACAGTATCTAAACAAAGTGACCAGTGTTTATTGACTATGTACATAGGGCAGCAGTCTCTAAGGTACCGGGTGGTAGCCGGATAGTAACATTGACTGAGGATGCTTTCACGTATCCCTTTATGATCGTGGAGTGTTTGGTACTCTGATTTGCGTTATAAAGCATGTGTGAAACAAATCCTGAACCTGTCTGAGTAACTGGTCCAGGACCAGAGTACCAGGTTCTAAAAATAGCTAGCTCGCTAATGTCATGTAGAATGTGCATCTTGCTAATCGCAACATGAAACTGTTGTTTTTCAGGTTTTGTGAAAGATGAACTTATTCTGTTCTATTCTCACAAACAAGCTCCAGGAAACCGAACCAGGGTACTGAATTTTCTACGTGAAAAAGCCCAGGACAGGGTACTGGGCAGAGAGGGCAGATAGTGGGTGAAGTCTGATGGCCTGGAGATGGAAGCTGTTTTATCAGTCTCTCAGTCCCAGCTTTTATGCACCTATATATACTGTCTCCTACTTCTCAGGATGCTCTCAATGTTGCATATATAGAAGTCTGTGAGGGTCTTAAGGAACAAGCTGAATTTCTTCATCATCCTGATGGTTGAAGAGGCGCTATTTCCGCCTCCTTCACCACACAGTCTGTGTGAAGGGACGCTGAGGAACTTGAAGCTCTTGACCCTCCACTGCAGCCCTGTGGATGTGGATGGGAGCGTGCTCTCTCTGCTGTCTCCTGTAGTCCATTACCTTTGTTTTCAAATCAAATATTATTGGTCACATGGTTAGCAGATGTTAACGCGAGTGTAGCTTGTTCTAGTTCCGACCGTGCAGTAATATCTAACAAGTAATCTAACAATTACCCAACAACTACCTTATACACACATATCTAAAGGGGTGAATAAGAATATGTACATATAAATGTATGGACGAGCGATGGCCGAGCTGCAAAGGCAAGATGCAATAGATGGTATAGAGTACAGTATATACAGTTGAAGTCGGAAGTTTACATACACCTTAGCTAAATACATTTAAACTGTTTTTCACAATTCTTGACATTTAATCTTAGTAGAAATTCCCTTAGGTCAGTTAGGATCACCACTTTATTTTAAGAATGTGAAATGTCAGAATAATAGTAGAGTGATTTATTTTAAGCTTTTATTTAATTCATCAAAGTATTTGGTAGCATTGCCTTTAAATTGTTTAACTTGGGTGAAACGTTTCAGGTAGCCTTCCACAAGCTTCCCACAATAAGTTGGGTGAATTTTGGCCCATTCCTCCTGACAGAACTGGTGTAACTGAGTCAGGTTTGTAGTCCTCCTTGCTCAAACACAGTTCTTCAGTTCTGCCCACAAATCTTCTATGGTATTGAGGTCGGGGCTTTGTGATGGCCACACCAATACCTTGACTTTGTTGTCCTTAAGCCATTTTGCCACAATTTTGGAAGTAATGCTTGGGGTGATTGTTCATTTGGAAGACCCATTTGCGACCAAGCTTTAACTTCCTGACTGATGTCTTGAGATTTATCCACATAATGTTATTTCCTCATGATGCTATCTATTTTGTGAAGTGCACCAGTCCCTCCTGCAGCAAAGCACCCTCACAACATGATGCTGCCACCCCCGTGCTTCACGGTTAGGATGGTGTTCTTGGGCTTGCAAGCCTCCCCCTTCTTCCTCCAAACATAACGATGGTCATTATGGCCAAAATATTACATTTTTGTTTCATCAGACCAGAGGACATTTCTCAATTAAGTACGATCTTTGTCCCCGTGTGCAGTTGCAAACCGTAGTCTGGCTTTTTTTATGGCAGTTTTAGAGCAGTGGCCTCTTCCTTGCTGAGTGGCCTTTCAGGTTATGTCGATATAGGACTCGTTTTACTGTGGATATAGATACTTTTGTACCTGTTTCCTCCAGCATCTTCACAAGGTCCTTTGCTGTTGTTCTGGGATTGATTTGCACTTTTCGCACCAAAGTACAGAACATGTCTCCTTCCTGAGCGGTATGACGGCTGGATGGTCCCATGGTTTATACTTGCGTACTATTGTTTGTACAGATGAACATGGTATCTTCAGGCATTTGGAAATTGCTCGCAAGGATGAACCAGACTTGTGAAGGTCTACAATTATTTTTTTCTGAGGTCTTTGCTGATTTCTTTTGATTTTCCCATGATGTCAAGCAAAGAGACACTGGGTTTGAAGGTAGACCTTGAAATACATCCACAGGTACACCTCCAATTGACTCAAATTATGTAAATCAGCCTATCAGAAGCTTCTAAAGCCATGAAGCTTCTAAAGCCATGACATCATTTTCTGGAATTTTCCAAGCTGTTTAAAGGCACAGTCAACTAAGTGTATGTAAACTTCTGACCCACTGGAATTGTGATACAGTGAAATAATCTGTCTGTAAACAATTGTTGGAAAAATTACTTGTGTCATGCACAAAGTAGATTTGCCAAAACTATAGTTTGTTAAGAAATTTGTGGAGTGGTTGAAAAACAAGTTTTAATGACACCAACCTAAGTGTATGTAAACTTCTGACTTCAACTGTACATATGAGATGAGTAATGTAGGGTATGTAAATATTATTAAAGTGGGGTTATTTAAAGTGACTAGTTTTATTATGTCCATTTATTAAAGTGGCCAGAGATTTGAGTCAGTATGTTGGCAGCAGCCTCTCTATGTTAGTGATGGCTGTTTATGTTAGTGATGGCTGTTTAGCAGTCTGATGGCCTTGAGATAGAAGCTGTTTTTCAGTCTCTCGGTCCCTGCTTTGATGCACCTGTACTGACCTCACCTTCTGGATGATAGCGGGGTGAACAGGCCATGGACCGGGTGGTTGTTGTCCTTGATGATGTGACAAGCCACATTTCTTCAGCCTCCTGAGGTTGAAGAGTTGCTGTTGCTCCTTCACCACACTGTCTGTGTGGGTGGACCATTTCAGTTTGTCTGTGATGTGTACTCCGAGGAACTTAACTTTCCACCTTCTCCACTGCTGTCCCTTTGATGTGAATAGGGGTCTGCTGTTTCCTGAAGTCCACGATAATCTCCTTTTGTTTTGTTGTTGAGTGAGAAGTTGTTTTCCTGATACCACACTGAGTGCCCTCACCTCCTCCCTGTAGGCGGTTTCGTCATGGTTGGTAATCAGGCCCACCACTGTTGTCATCTGCAAACTTAATAATTGAGTTGGAGATGTGGGTGAACAGGGAGTACAAGAGGGAGCTGAGCACGCACCCCTGTGGGACCCTCGTGTTGAGGATCAGCGTAGTGGAGGTGTTGTTGCCTACCGTCACCACCTGGGGTCAGCCCATCAGGAAGTCCAGAACCCAGTTGCACAGGGCGGGGTTCAGACCCAGGGTCCTGATCTTAATGATGAGCTTGGAGGTGTTGAAAGCTGAGCTACAGTCAAACAGCATTCTTACATAAGTATTAATCTTGTTCAGATGGGATAACGCAGTGTGTAGTGCGATGGCGTTGCCTGTGGATCGGCTGTGGCGGTATGCGAAATGCAGTGGGTTTAGGGTCTCAGGTAAGATGATATGATCCGTAACTAGCCTCTGAAAGCACTTCATGATGAGAGAAGTGAGTCCTACAGGGAGATGGTCCCTAGTTAAGGTAACTGAACTAAATGACTCTCTCTCTCACTGTGTTTTCCCACCAGGGACCATGTAGTGGAGGGCTGGGTTCCTCTGAAGGCCCGGGTCAGAAAACGAGTTACACATCTGAAATGTAAAAAAAGATATGAAGACAAGTTCTCGTGGCGAGATTGAATCCCCAGCGCTGAAGATCCACTTTATGGCGCGAGTCAAATTTAAAGGTGATCTCCGATTGCGCCGACATACGAAGCATTTACCGTGAATGCAATCTCTGCGACTGTGGAAACATTTGCCTTTAAATTTCAATCGTACTATTGCGCAGATCTTCACTGCAGATTAAGAGCAGCAGGTAGCCTAGCAGGTAACCGAAAGGACGCTTGTTTGAATCCCCGAGCTGGCAAGGTGGAAAAATCTGACGTTCTTCCCTTGAGTAAGGCAGTTAAGGCAGCCACCCGCACCACTCTAATTCAGAGTTTTGGTTAAATGCGGAAGACACATTTCGTTTGAAGGCATATCCTTTTCCCCTTTCCTTAAATCTATGCCTGACTATAGATGGACTCTTCGCAGTAGTTATCGAGCAGCAGTGATTGTGTTAGGCAAAAGGTGAGTAAGTAAGCCTCGTCCCAAGCCAGACCCATAAGCCAAAGGTGATCCTACCAGGGCTGTTTGTGTTTGAAACTGGGCTGAGGGAAGCGTTCAAAAAAACACAGTGTTGTACAACTGTTTGTCATTGATGTATAGGTGAGCGTTCAGAGTCATACCAGGGCTGTTTGTCATTGATGTATGGGTGAGCGTTCAGAGTCATACCAGGGCTGTTTGTCATTGATGTATGGGTGAGCGTTCAGAGTCATACCAGGGCTGTTTGTCATTGATGTATATAGGTGAGCGTTCAGAGTCATACCAGGGCTGTTTGTCATTGATGTATAGGTGAGCGTTCAGAGTCATACCAGGGCTGTTTGTCATTGATGTATATAGGTGAGCGTTCAGAGTCATACCAGGGCTGTTTGTCATTGATGTATAGGTGAGCGTTCAGAGTCATACCAGGGCTGTTTGTCATTGATGTATAGGTGAGCGTTCAGAGTCATACCAGGGCTGTTTGTCATTGATGTATGGGTGAGCGTTCAGAGTCATACCAGGGCTGTTTGTCATTGATGTATAGGTGAGCGTTCAGAGTCATACCAGGGCTATTTGTCATTGATGTATAGGTGAGCGTTCAGAGTCATACCAGGGCTGTTTGTAGCTTGATGCTCTTCTCTGCTGGACTGAAGCTGGGGGAGTGGTTGGTAGAGACACACGCGTGTCTGTTTTACTATACTTGGGGGGACCCATAACATTTAAAATCCTATTTTCCCTAATTGTAATCCTGACCTTTAAGCCTAAAATAGCCTTTTTCCTTGTGGGGACTAGTGAAATGTTTGTTTTAACATAGTCAAACCACACACACACACGGGTCAAGTGCAAGGTGGACTTATGGTCTAGGTTGGTCTCGTTAATAGTGTCAGTTGTGTTAGATAATTAGGTCTATGTTGGTCTCGTTAATAGTGTCAGTTGTGTTAGATAATTAGGTCTAGGTTGGTCAGTGGTCGCCCCCCAGTGGTCAGACTAAGATAAGACAGAAATATGGGGGGAGCCGTCCTTTCTCGTTTGAAAGTTAGGCTGGTAGCGCCCCACGCAGAGATGCAAAACACAATTTGTACAGCAGAGGTTGTCTTTGAGTCACCAGTATAGACCCATCCATTAAAGTATTGTCAGGTCTGGTGTACTTACATCTGTGACTGTGTGTGTACCTACCACAGGAGGTTGGCTGGCACCTTAATTGGGGGAGGACAGGCTCATGGTAACGGCTGGAGCGGAATTCATATCAAACACATGGTTTCCATGTGTTTGATTCCATTCGCTACGTTCCAGCTGTTACCATGAGCCTGTCCTCCCCAGAGCGGCCTGTTGGTGGTCTTATAGCAGAACCTCCTAAACATGGCCCAGTGTCACTGTCAATCTACAGACCGGAGACGCAGGAACACTGTCATTCAGATGGTGACAGGAGTGCTATTCGTGATTCTCTGTGAAGTGCTGGTCTGGGGTATCAGTTAGTTAGCTGTCGTTCCACCCCTTGCCACTCATGTCTTGCTAAACATCAACACAATCTTTGGCATATGACACGGAGCACAAGGAGTGGAGTGTCAGCTAAGTAGGCGGGTACCCGGGTGACTAAAGCGCTACACATCTCCAACTAAAGCCGACCCAACCGCCCAATGCAACGGTTGTTTAAAGAATCAGCCATGTGTGTAGCCTCCAGTGGGTCACCATAGTTACTTTAAGTTCCCGACATGCAGAATCAGCCGTGGAACAGTGCTGGGGGAAACTACCCACTGCATCAATAGTTAGCTGAGGATGATGGATAGATTTGTAGAAGTCTTATCACTCAGACACACGCCACTTCAAAGCTCATCCCACTCATGTTGGGTGGGGTGATGAGTTTGCGGTGCACCTGTAGAGGCTCAATTAAGACAGTCCTGTAGGTCTGAAGGGGGGGGGGGGGGGGGGTCTGGATTAAGTGTTCAACTGTTTCTCAATGTCTTCCTCTCACTCTGTTGTTCATAGACAGTGGAGACAAAATAGATTCTTACGTGACACATCAAGGCTCAATGTCATGGCACTGTCATTCCTTTCAACGGTGTATATAAGAGTACAGGCAAATCTGTCGTATGTGAACAGCGCATTAGCTGAACCATTGACTTAAACTAGTTTGGTGGTATTGAATTAGGTAGGCCTGATTTTACCTTCCGGCTTGTCATAATATTCATCTGGTTTTTACAGTCTCACATTCAATCTATCACTTTACCAGTGTGAACTTCTACAGGAGAATGTCCCTCTACACTCTCTGGATTAGAAATGGAATGTTAGAACTATGATGTCACACTGGTTAGAACTCGCTCTCTGCTGTGTCCTTTGGAATAGAATGTTGTGACTCAATGTCATATCACAACAATCCATAACCATGATGTCACAATGGCCGGGCCGTTCTGACCAATCCAAGCCATGGTAATTATGTAGCCTTGTCAGCAAGTGAGAGAAGAATCGGTAAAAATAAGACAGCGACCGAATGCTTTCACAAATGTTTACTACAAAACGTTGTGTATATTTCATAATTGCATTACAGATATTAGTAAACATACCTCAGACTATATTCTCTTAATATGATTAAACATAAATCTTTCCTGCTGATATATTTAGATTCACAGTACAATTGATGGACAGTTGCCGTGTGCTTGATAGCTAAAGACCTCCCTCTTGTGGAGAGTTATTAGAAGTACAAGAAACCAGAGCTAATCAAATCAAGGACATATTATTGGTCAAATAAATCCCAAGCACTTAATTATTGCCCTACTTATAGCTGCGTCCTGATTGGTCAAGCTTGTGAGGCTTCGTTTGAATTGGTTCAGAGGCGATTCCTCATTGACTGCTTTGAAAGGAGTGTTTGTAGAAGACTTGTGCGTTGTCGGCGTAGTTGAGTGTTACCGTGGCGCCCGCGCTCTTCGCGCCGAGAACCGCGCCGCCTAGCGCCGACCCCGATGACTGCCTCAGGGTCAGCAGGTTGTAACCGTAGAAATTACCCTTGAAGGCAGGCGTGGACTCCAACTCCGCCAGGACCTCTGTGAAACCTGCCAACGAGACAGTTAGAGCTTAGCTGAACCCAAGTATTTATATATACACTAGATGACTGACAGGGGGTGCTGTTTGGAAGCCATTGCTCCATCTTGGTACTCTCCCACATTTAAATAAATATTTTAGAAGCTATAGAAATGCATGTATTAATGTCTACATTTGTTCTATTAAACACTTCAATGCATAATGTTAAATTATATTATGTGAGCTAAACAAATTAAAACACACTACATGACCAAACGTATGTGGACACCTGCTTGGGGGAACATCTCATTCCAAAATCATGGGCATTAATATGGAGTTGGTCCCCCCCTTTGCTGCTATAACAGCCTCCACTCCTCTGGGAAGACTTTCCACTAGATGTTGGAACATTGATGCAGGGACTTGCATCCATTCAGCAAAAGAGCATTACTGAGGTTGGGCGATTAGGCCTGGCTCATTGTCACGCTGAAGCAGGAAAGGGCCTTCCCTAAACTGTTGCCACAAAGTTGGAACCACAGAATGATCTAGAATGTCACTGTATGCTGTAGTGTTAAGATCTCCCTTCACTGGAACTAAGGGGCCCGAACCATGAAAAACAGCCCCAGAGCATTATTCCTCCTCCACCAAACTTTACAGTTAGCACTATGCATTTGGGGCAGGTAGCGTTTCTCCTGGCATCCGCCAAACCCAAATTAGTCAGTCGGACTGCCAGATTGTAAAGTGTGATGTATCACGAAAGAGAACGCGTTTCCACTGCTCCAGAGTCCAATGGAGGCGCGCTTTACACCACTCCAGCCAACGCTTGGCGTTGCGCATGGGGATCTTAGTGTCATTTTGACATCCAGTGTGGACTGTTGGCTTGAAAAAAGCTCATCTTTATGTTGACCTGGGAAATCCTTAGCCTGGTCCCAGATCTATTTGTGCCATCTTCCCATTCCAAACATGTTTAACAAGGAGTGGGATGTTAGCACAAACAGACTAGTACCCAGGCTAGGAAATCCTGCCATAAGAGGACATTTTGACAACAGACTGGACTGATCCAACAACAGTCAGTTATAACCCACCTGGCTTCAGCAGCTCCCAGCTCTTCCACACTGATCCAACACACAAGATGGGTAGACACTGTTCACCTGTCAACAGAGCCTGATGTAGAGAGACAGAGACAGGGAGATAAGGGGGGTACAATATCAGTGTAATCTGTTGAACCTTATATACGACATCATAGAAAAGGGTGAAAGTACAGTGCATTCTGAAAGTATTCAGACCCTTTGACCTTTTCCACATTTTGTTATGTTATAGCCTTATTCTAAAATGGATTAAAACAAATTCCCATCAATCTACACACAGACATCACAATACGCCATAATGACATCACAATACCCCATAACGACATCACAACACCCCATAACGACATCACAACACCCCATAATGACAAAGCAAAAACAGGTTTTTAGAAATGTTTGCACATTTATTAAAAAATAAACTGAAACCTTATCCAGACCCTTTGCTATGAGACTTAAAATTGAACTCAGGTGCTTCCTGTTTCCACTGATTATCCTTGAGATGTTTCTACAACAGGAGTCCACCTGTGTTAAATTCAATTGATTGGACATGATTTGGAAATGCACACACCTGTCTATATAAGGTCCCACAGTTGACAGTGCATGTCAGAGCAAAAACCAAGCCATGATGTCGAAGGAATTGTCTGTAGAGCTCAGAGACAGGATTGTGTCGAAGCACAGATCTGGGGAAGGGTACCAAAACATGTCTGCAGCATTGAAGGTCTCCAAGAACACAGTGGCCTCCTTCATTCTTAAATGGAAGAAGTTTGGAATCACCAAGACGACTTATATTTGGCCGAACGGAGAAACTGAGCAATCGGGGGAGATGGGCCTTGGTCAGTGAGGTAACCAAGAACCCAATGGTTAATCTGACAGAGCTCTAGAGTTCCGCTGTGGAGATGGGAGAACCTTCCAGAAGGACAATCATCTGTGCAGCACTCCACCAATCAGGCCTTTATGGTAGAGTTGTCAGACGGAAGCCACTCATCAATAAAAGGCACATGACATGACAGCCCGCTTGAAGTTTGTCAAAAAGCACCTAAAGACTCTCAGACCATGAGAAACAAGGTTCTCTGGATTTAACTCTTTGGCCTGAATGCCAAGCTTCATGTCTGAAGGAAACCTGGCACCATCCCTACAGTGAAGCATGGTGGTGGCAGCATCATGCTGTGGGGTTGTTTTTCAGTGGCAGGGACTGGGAGACTAGTCAGGTTTGAGGGAAAGATAAACGGAGCAAAGTACAGAGATCCTTGATGAAAACCTGCTCCAGAGCTCTCAGGACCTCAGACTGGGGTGAAGGTTCACCTTCCAACAGGACAACAACCCTAAGCACACAGTCAAGACAACACAGGAGTGGCTTCAGGACAAGTATCTTAATGTCATTGAGTGGCCCAGCCAGAGCCCGGACTTGAACATCTCTGGAGAGACCTGAAAATAGCTGTGCAGCGACGCTCCCCATCCAACCTGACAGAGCTTGAGAGGATCTGCTGAGAAGAATGGGAGAAACTCCCCAAATACAGGTGTGCCAAGGTTGTAGCGTCATACCCAAGAAGACTCAAGACTGTAATCACTGCTTCAACAAAGTAAAGGGTCTGAATACTTATTAAATTGTATTTCAGTTTTTAATTTCTATACATTTGCAAAAAAAAATCCTAAAACCTGTTTTTGCTTTGTCATTATGGGGTATTGTGATGTCATTATGGGGTATTGTGATGTCATTATGGGGTATTGTGATGTCATTATGGGGTATTGGGATGTCATTATGGGGTATTGTGATGTCATTATGGGGTATTGTGATGTCATTATGGGGTATTGGGATGTCATTATGGGGTATTGTGATGTCATTATGGGGTATTGGGATGTCATTATGGGGTATTGTGATGTCATTATGGGGTATTGGGATGTCATTATGGGGTATTGGGATGTCATTATGGGGTATTGTGATGTCATTATGGGGTATTGTGATGTCATTATGGGGTATTGTGTGTAGATTGATGGAAAAACAACATTTAATCAATTTTACAATAAGGCTGTAACGTAACAAAATGTGTAAAAAAGTCCAATTTTGCACTGTATGTGGGTAAAATGTGTGTGTCTCACCTGTTGTGCTTTAGGTAGTACAGCCACTATGTGTTGGGCCAGGACCCTGCCTGCCAGGGTGAACAGATACTGACACAGAGCATCACCAGCTTTAGCCCCTGTAACTCACAATAGTACACATTTATACACATTTATACACATTTATACACATTTATAGATCAATAAAAAATATCGTATGAGGTTGATTAAAACCATGCAACACACGAGTCCAGTCCCAACACACGAGTCCAGTCCCAACACACGAGTCCAGTCCCAACACACGAGTCCAGTCCCAACACACGAGTCCAGTCCCAACACACGAGTCCAGTCCCAACACACGAGTCCAGTCCCAACACACGAGTCCAGTCCCAACACACGAGTCCAGTCCCAACACACGAGTCCAGTCCCAACACACGAGTCCTGTCCCAACACACGAGTCCAGTCCCAACACACGAGTCCAGTCCCAACACACGAGTCCTGTCCCAACACACGAGTCCAGTCCCAACACACGAGTCCAGTCCCAACACACGAGTCCAGTCCCAACACACGAGTCCAGTCCCAACACACGAGTCCTGTCCCAACACACGAGTCCAGTCCCAACACACGAGTCCAGTCCCAACACACGAGTCCAGTCCCAACACACGAGTCCAGTCCCAACACACGAGTCCTGTCCCAACACACGAGTCCAGTCCCAACACACGAGTCCAGTCCCAACACACGAGTCCAGTCCCAACACACGAGTCCAGTCCCAACACACACGAGTCCAGTCCCAACACACACGAGTCCAGTCCCAACACACGAGTCCAGTCCCAACACACGAGTCCAGTCCCAACACACGAGTCCAGTCCCAACACACGAGTCCAGTCCCAACACACGAGTCCAGTCCCAACACACACGAGTCCAGTCCAACACACACGAGTCCAGTCCCAACACACACGAGTCCAGTCCCAACACACGAGTCCAGTCCCAACACACGAGTCCAGTCCCAACACACGAGTCCAGTCCCAACACACGAGTCCAGTCCCAACACACGAGTCCAGTCCCAACACACACGAGTCCAGTCCCAACACACACGAGTCCAGTCCCAACACACACGAGTCCAGTCCCAACACACACGAGTCCAGTCCCAACACACACGAGTCCAGTCCCAACACACACGAGTCCAGTCCCAACACACACGAGTCCAGTCCCAACACACACGAGTCCAGTCCCAACACACGAGTCCAGTCCCAACACACGAGTCCAGTCCCAACACACGAGTCCAGTCCCAACACACACGAGTCCAGTCCCAACACACACGAGTCCAGTCCCAACACACACGAGTCCAGTCCCAACACACACGAGTCCAGTCCCAACACACACGAGTCCAGTCCCAACACAAGAGTCCAGTCCCAACACACGAGTCCAGTCCCAACACACGAGTCCAGTCCCAACACACGAGTCCAGTCCCAACACACGAGTCCAGTCCCAACACACGAGTCCAGTCCCAACACACGAGTCCAGTCCCAACACACGAGTCCAGTCCCAACACACGAGTCCAGTCCCAACACACGAGTCCAGTCCCAACACACGAGTCCAGTCCCAACACACGAGTCCAGTCCCAACACACGAGTCCAGTCCCAACACACGAGTCCAGTCCCAACACACGAGTCCAGTCCCAACACACGAGTCCAGTCCCAACACACGAGTCATGTCCCAACACACTTACGCTGTTGGGAGAGTGAAAATAAGAGGATAACTAACCTTCAGCTATTTTCTGGCAGAGTCCTGCAAAGTGAGATTTCTGGAAGTTTCTATAGAGATGAGGGAGCATCCCCATTAAGTCTGATACCTGTAGGGAGAGAGAGAGTAGAGTGAAGGGAAGGGAGAGGGGGGAGAGAGAGGAGAGAGAGGGAGAGAGGAGAGAGAGAGAGAGAGAGAGAGAGAGGGGAGGGAGAGAGAAAGAGGGGAAGGGAGGGAGAGAGGGAAGGGGAGGGAGAGAGAGGGGGAGGGAGAGAGAGGGGGAAGGAGAGAGAGAGAGGTTAGATGAACAACTCAAACATAATGTAGATGTAAAATATGTTGTTTACTTGATGAATTAAAAGTGCCAAGCCATTCACACCTGATTAAAATCAGGAAGACTGGCCTGAACGGCTTGGCACTTTTAATGAATCGGGAAAACACAACATAATTCACATTGCTTCCTGTCTTACCTCATCAGCACAGCAGCCATTTATGGGGTAGTGTTTATAACGTCACCTCATCAGCATAACGTCATGTCTTTCTTCCTCCTTCCCTATTAGCAAGGGGAATGTCCTCCACCTATTAACTTCAGTTTATGAGCATGGCACCCCGCTTGCTGATTAACCTATGAGCTCACTGGTGCAATAATCCGTTTCCTTCCTTTCAACCAATGGGTATGAATCTACATTGTTTCTCCCACTTGCTGTTTCGCAGCAGCAGACTTCCAACGACCTTCCACCACCAAACGACCTTCCACCTCCACCACCAAACAACCTTCCACCTCCAAACAACCTTCCACCTCCAAACAACCTTCCACCTCCAAACAACCTTCCACCACCACATGACCTTCCACCTCCACACGACCTTCCACCTCCACACCACCATATGACCTTCCGCCTCCACACCACCATATGACCTTCCCCCTCCCCACGACCTTCCACCACCATACGACCTTCCACCACCACCACCACATCACCTTCCACCTCCAAACAACCTTCCACCACCACATGACCTTCCACCTCCAAACAACCTTCCACCACCACATGACCTTCCACCTCCACACAACCTTCCACCTCCACCTCCCCACCACCATATGACCTTCCCCCTCCCCACGACCTTCCACCTCCACACCACCACCACATGACCTTCCACCTCCCCACCACCAAACGACCTTCCACCTCCCCACCACCACCAAACGACCTTCCACCTCCCCACCCTATGACCTTCCACCTCCCTATGACCTTCCACCTCCCCACCACCACCCTATGACCTTCCACCTCCCACACCACCACCACCATATGACCTTCCCCCACCCACCACCACCACATGACCTTCCACCTCCCCCTCCGCACCACCATATGACCTTCCACCTCCCTATGACCTTCCACCACCACATGACCTTCCACCTCCCCCTCCGCACCACCATATGACCTTCCACCGCCCTATGACCTTCCACCACCACATGACCTTCCACCTCCCCCTCCGCACCACCACCACCACATGACCTTCCACCTCCACCACCCCACCATATGACCTTCCACCTCCCCCTCCGCACCACCTCATGACCTTCCACCTCCCCCTCCGCACCACCTCATGACCTTCCACCTCCCCACCATATGACCTTCCACCTCCCCACCACCACCACATGACCTTCCACCTCCCCACCATATGACCTTCCACCTCCCCACCACCACCACATGACCTTCCACCTCCCCACCATATCACCTTCCACCTCCCCACCACCACCATATGACCTTCCACCTCCCCACCACCACCACATGACCTTCCACCCCCCCACCACATGACCTTCCACCTCCCCACCACCACCACCACATGACCTTCCACCCCCCCACCACCACCACCACATGACCTTCCACCCCCCCACCACCACCACCACATGACCTTCCACCTCCACACCACCACCACATGACCTTCCACCCCCCCACCATATGACCTTCCACCTCCCCACCACATGACCTTCCACCCCCCCACCATATGACCTTCCACCTCCCCACCACCACCACATGACCTTCAACCCCCCCTACCACATGACCTTCCACCTCCCCACCACCACCACCACCACATGACCTTCCACCCCCCCCACCATATGACCTTCCACCTCCCCACCACCACCATATGACCTTCCACCCCCCCACCACCACCACCATATGACCTTCCACCTCCCCACCACCACCACATGACCTTCCAACTCCCCACCACCACCACATGACCTTCCACCTCCCCACCACCACCACATGACCTTCAACCCCCCCTACCACATGACCTTCCACCCCCCCACCACATGACCTTCCACCTCCCCACCACCACCACCACATGACCTTCCACCTCCCCACCACCACCACATGACCTTCCACCTCCCCTCCCCACCACCACCACATGACCTTCCACCCCCCCACCATATGACCTTCCACCTCCCCACCACCACCACATGACCTTCCACCTCCCCACCACCACATGACCTTCAAACCCCTACCAAATCACCTTCCACCTCCAAACAACCTTCCACCTCCAAACAACCTTCCACCTCCAAACAACCTTCCACCACCACATGACCTTCCACCTCCACACGACCTTCCACCTCCACACCACCATATGACCTTCCGCCTCCACACCACCATATGACCTTCCCCCTCCCCACGACCTTCCACCACCATACGACCTTCCACCACCACATGACCTTCCACCTCCAAACAACCTTCCACCACCACATGACCTTCCACCTCCACACGACCTTCCACCTCCACCTCCCCACCACCACATGACCTTCCACCTCCCCACCACCACCACATGACCTTCCACCTCCCCACCACATGACCTTCCACCTCCCCACCACCACCACATGACCTTCCACCCCCCACCACATGACCTTCCACCCCCCCACCACATGACCTTCAACCCCCCTACCACATGACTTTCCACCCCCCACCACATGACCTTCCACCTCCCCACCACATGACCTTCCACCCCCCCCACCACCACATGACCTTCCACCCCCCCACCACATGACCTTCCACCTCCCCACCACCACCACATGACCTTCCACCCCCCACCACCACCACATGACCTTCCACCCCCCACCACCACCACATGACCTTCCACCCCCCCACCACATGACCTTCCACCTCCCCACCACCACCACATGACCTTCCACCTCCCCACCACCACCACCACATGACCTTCCACCTCCCCACCACCACCACATGACCTTCCACCTCCCCACCACATGACCTTCCACCTCCCCACCACCACCACATGACCTTCCACCCCCCACCACATGACCTTCCACCCCCCCACCACATGACCTTCAACCCCCCTACCACATGACTTTCCACCCCCCACCACATGACCTTCCACCTCCCCACCACATGACCTTCCACCCCCCCCACCACCACATGACCTTCCACCCCCCCACCACATGACCTTCCACCTCCCCACCACCACCACATGACCTTCCACCCCCCACCACCACCACATGACCTTCCACCTCCCCACCACCACCACATGACCTTCCACCTCCCCACCACCACCACCACATGACCTTCCACCTCCCCACCACCACCACCACATGACCTTCCACCTCCCCACCACCACCACCACATGACCTTCCACCTCCCCACCACCACCACCACATGACCTTCCGCCTCCCCACCACCACCACATGACCTTCCACCTCCCCACCACCACCACATGACCTTCCACCCCCCCACCACATGACCTTCCACCCCCCCACCACATGACCTTCCACCTCCCCACCACCACCATATGACCTTCCACCACCAACATATGACCTTCCACCTCCCCACCACCAACATATGACCTTCCACCTCCCCACCACCAACATATGACCTTCCACCTCCCCACCACCACCAAACGACCTTCCACCTCCCCACCACCAAACGACCTTCCACCTCCCCACCACCAAACGACCTTCCACCTCCCCACCACCAAACGACCTTCCACCTCCCCACCACCAAACGACCTTCCACCTCCACCACCAACTGAAACCCGTCATCAGAACCATTGTTTAGGGCAACCGATCAGCAGCACCCGGCCCAAACTATTCAATGAAATCCCATATTGCATTCTGTCTCGGTTGTCATTCAGTTAAGCCTGTACTCTATTTAAGTTCCTGTTGTACTTTCGGTTGACCTCTCACCTGGAAGTAATTCTCAATGACCTTCTTGACGTGAGTGACATCATGATGGGGCTTGACCAGGTTGTCTTTGGCATCGAACACCGTCTTCACTGCCAGGTGGGAGATCCAGAACGCTGATGGAGAGAGAAAAGAGAGGGGGGGGGAAGAGGGAAAGAGAATGGAAAGGAAAATGGGGGCGGAGAAAGAGAGAAACAGTAGGATGAAAAAATAAATGAATGGAGGAAAAGAGAGGTGATCATTAGAGAAGATACGTTTATTGGACTTCTGTTTATGTTGATTGTTGTCGTCATGGCTACCTGACCCCTCGTCCCCCATCATATGACCCCAGCCTCCACAGCCGACCTGGCTTCCATCTGGGTTCACCAGCTTACAGTTAGAACCAGTCCCACTGATCAACACTATACCTCCTATATGTAGTGTGAGAGGGGCAGAGAGAGATGGAGGGATGAGTGAAGTCATACTACACAGTTGTAAGATGACAGTGAACATTCCTTTCAACAATTAAGTCGAAGGACACCACACACAGATTACAAGATCCACTTCTCATACTGGCTATTGATCATATTAAATCATTCTTTCAAATCCTAATTTATCACTTTCAATAAAAAAAAAGTTATGTTAACAAGATGGTTCCGTTACCCCGGTCGCTGGCTGTTGCCATGGCGCCGATGGCATCGGTGGTGATGTAATAATTGATGCTGAGTTTAGGAAACCTGTTCTTCATCTCACAGATGATCTTCTCAATAGCATCCTTCTGTTCCCCTCCGCTAAGAGACATTCCCTGCGAGAGCGAGATATTACAAGTTATCATACTAGTTAGCCCACTTGGTAAAAAGGGGCAATTACACAGTAACAGATTTGCGCTGGGACTCAGACTCTTCACTTAAAATGTATGCCAAGCAAAAACCATTGATTTCAAATTTTAACAAACCATATAACTCTATGGACAAGGACTACTTTAAACAATTTACACCAAATATTTTACAAAAACACATTTTACTGGAAGAACAGTGCAGATGAAAGTTTGGTAACATAATGATGGTAAAATCTATTTTTTTTTTTTGTGTCCAAAAACTGTAAAATATCTGCTCTGAATTAAGAATCCCAGACGTCTTCAGAAAGAATGGGGTGTCAGCTATGACATCACACCTTGAGTTTTGAAAAAAAATCTATTTTGGTTACTGAACTACAATAAGTGAAGTGGATTAACGCCCTGTAACGGAATTTCATCATGGTTCCCTGATCTGTACTCCACAGGAATACATCATTATGGATATTAATGTCATTCTCTTCATGGTGATGTATCCTAATAGGTACAAAGGTAGAAATATCCAATATCCTCCTTTCCATATTTGGGTATTATTCTACACACTGGCTATTATTTTAATGAGCTCCAAACAAGACCAAATATGATTGGACCGGACCAAATCTGAACCAATCATAGACGTCTATGTTTCACAAGTTTGGACATCAGAGTAGAGCACAGTACAGCAGAGCTCAGTAGAGTACAGCAGAGCTCAGTAGAGTACAGTAGAGCTCAGTATAGTAGAGCTCAGTATAGTACAGTAGAGCTCATTAGAGTAGAGTACAGTTCAGTAGAGCTCAGTAGAGTACAGCAAAGCTCAGTATAGTAGAGCTCAGTATAGTATAGTAGAGCTCAGTACAGCAAAGCTCAGTACATTAGAGCTCAGTAGAGTACAGTAGAGCCCAGTACAGTAGAGCTCAGTAGAGCTCAGTACAGTAGAGCTCAGTAGAGCTCAGTACAGTAGAGCTCAGTACAGAACAGTAGAGCTCAGTACAGTAGAGCTCAGCAGAGCTCAGTACATAACAGTAGAGCTCAGTAGAGCTCAGTACAGTAGAGCTCAGTACAGTACAGCAGAGCTCAGTACAGTAGAGCTCAGTAGAGTACAGTAGAGCCCAGTACAGTAGAGCTCAGTAGAGCTCAGTACAGTAGAGCTCAGTACAGAACAGTAGAGCTCAGTACAGTAGAGCTCAGTACAGCAAAGCTCAGTACAGTAGAGCTCAGTAGAGTACAGTAGAGCCCAGTACAGTAGAGCTCAGTAGAGCTCAGTACAGTAGAGCTCAGTACAGTAGAGCTCAGTAGAGCTCAGTACAGTAGAGCTCAGTACAGTTGAGCTCAGTACAGAACAGTAGAGCTCAGTACAGTAGAGCTCAGCAGAGCTCAGTACATAACAGTAGAGCTCAGTAGAGCTCAGTACAGTAGAGCTCAGTAGAGCAAAGTACAGTAGAGCTCAGTAGAGCACAGTAGAGCTCAGTAGAGTAGAGCTCAGTACAGTACAGCAGAGCTCAGTAGAGTACAGTACAGTAGAGCTCAGTAGAGTACAGTTCAGTAGAACTCAGTAGAGTACAGCAAAGCTCAGTAGAGTACAGCAAAGCTCAGTATAGTAGAGCTCAGTAGAGTACAGTAGAGCTCAGTACAGTTGAGCTCAGTAGAGTACAGTAGAGCTCAGTAGAGCTCAGTACATTAGAGCTCAGTAGAGTACAGTTCAGTAGAACTCAGTAGAGTACAGCAAAGCTCAGTAGAGTACAGCAAAGCTCAGTATAGTAGAGCTCAGTACAGTATAGTAGAGCTCAGTACAGCAAAGCTCAGTACAGTAGAGCTCAGTAGAGTACAGTAGAGCTCAGTACAGTTGAGCTCAGTAGAGTACAGTAGAGCTCAGTACATTAGAGCTCAGTAGAGCTCAGTACAGTAGAGCTCAGTAGAGCTCAGTACAGAACAGTAGAGCTCAGTACAGTAGAGCTCAGTACAGTAGAGCTAAGTAGAGTACAGTAGAGCACAGTGGAGCTGAGTAGAGCTCAGTATAGTAGAGTACAGTAGAGCTCAGTACAGTAGAGCTCAGTAGAGTACAGTACAGTAGAGCTCAGTCGAGTACAGTAGAGCTCAGTACAGTACAGCAGAGCTCAGTAGAGTACAGTACAGTAGAGCTCAGTACAGTAGAGCTCAGTACAGTAGAGCTCAGTACAGTACAGTAGAGCACAGCAGAGCTCAGTAGAGTAGAGCTCAGTAGAGTACAGTACTCAATTCTAGTGCCCTACTAAACTATAATCTACTACTCTACTTTACTGTGCACTACTGTACTGTCCTAACTTGTGAAACATAGTTGGTTCAGATTTGATCTGAATGTCTATCTTTGAGAAAGTGAAAGAAAACCGTTATCACCTGAACAGAACAGCATGCCAGTGGAAGGGAAGGACAGTATCAGGTGACCTAACTGGGGTTTGTGACTACTGCCATTTCACACTGTAGCCAATTCATTTGCAGAAATTCCGTTACTGATTATTAGGAAATTCAATTACCGATTTGGTAACAGAATTTAGCTTGAATCATTTAGTAATTCATACACAAAATGTATATCAGTAAAAACACTAAATAATTGGTAGGTCTACCTTTACTTGTTACTTCTGTGTACTTTCATTAATCCTCCCTCCTCATGAAGGAGAGAAATTAGAAAATATCTTAAAGATATCTGGGTTTTTGGTAACGGAATTTCAAGGCACAAGGCAATGATTCCTTAATGTTACTACAGGAGGGGAAATGTTCCTTAATGTTACTACAGAAGGGGAAATGTTCCTTAATGTTACTACAGGAGGGGAAATGTTCCTTAATGAGAGGAAATGTTCCTTAATGTTACTACGGAGGGGAAATGTTCCTTAATGTTACTACAGGAGGGGAAATGTTCCTTAATGAGGGGAAATGTTCCTTAATGTTACTACAGGAGGGGAAATGTTCCTTAATGTTACTACGGGAGGGGAAATGTTCCTTAATGTTACTACAGGAGGGGAAATGTTCCTTAAAGAGGGGAAATGTTCATTAATGTTACTACGGGAGGGGAAATGTTCCTTAATGTTACTACAGGAGGGGAAATGTTCCTTAATGAGGGGAAATGTTCCTTAATGTTACTACGGGAGGGGAAATGTTCCTTAATGTTACTATAGGAGGTGAAATGTTCCTTAATGAGGGGAAATGTTCCTTAATGTTACTACAGGAGGGGAAATGTTCCTTAATGTTACTACGGGAGGGGAAATGTTCCTTAATGTTACTACAGGAGGGGAAATGTTCCTTAATGAGGGGAAATGTTCCTTAATGTTACTACGGGAGGGGAAATGTTCCTTAATGTTACTACAGGAGGGGAAATGTTCCTTAAAGTTACAGAAGGGAGAAAAAGTGATCCACCAGTAAATATAGGTGTTGATATTAGCTGTCACGGGTCTTGTGTTTCCATGCATTTCTAATGCGTTTGATACTTTTTCTGGTAAAAAAAAAAAGATCCCTTTTCCATCTGCTTGACAAGAAATCAAAGACTTTGATTTCCCCCAATTTTTAGGTTGAAAAAAAAATATATATATATATATATTCCTTAATTTGTAAAACATATAAACTCTTAGCTTTCATTTGCCCCCAATTTGACATGCTCCTATGAATTGCACGTTGGTGCTCATGAGTCTTTATTTTATTTTATATATACATGGAATTGACCTCAAGCCTTAGTAACGATTAGCCTACACAATACACAACCCAAGAACTACAATTAGCTACACAAAAAAAAGGTGATTCTGTGTAGATGCATCGCAAATTATACACTCAATACAAGTGCTCAGGATCGCCATTTTGAGTAGCTAACAGAGCTAGTAAATAGAATATCAAAATCTAATCAAATCTAATTTGATTGGTCACATACACATATTTAGCAGATGTAGGGAAAATGCTTGCATATTAGGCTTTAGATTAGATTTTTGCATTAAAATCATGAATTGATTCACCAGAGAGTGGAGAGGTGTGTCTGGGTCTAGCCCCGCTTCTATTTTGGCTTTCTGGACCATGTCGTTGATGGCCTCGATACACTTGTCAACACCCACCAACTGAAAGACAACACATACAGTCAACACCCACCAACTGAAAGACAACACATACAGTCAACACCCACCAACTGAAAGACAACACACACAGTCAACACCCACCAACTGAAAGACAACACATACAGTCAACACCCACCAACTGAAAGACAACACATACAGTCAACACCCACCAACTGAAAGACAACACATACAGTCAACACCCACAAACTGAAAGACAACACATACAGTCAACACCCACCAACTGAAAGACAACACACACAGTCAACACCCACCAACTGAAAGACAACACATACAGTCAACACCCACAAACTGAAAGACAACACATACAGTCAACACCCACCAACTGAAAGACAACACATACAGTCAACACCCACCAACTGAAAGACAACACATACAGTCAACACCCACCAACTGAAAGACAACACATACAGTCAACACCCACCAACTGAAAGACAACACATACAGTCAACACCCACCAACTGAAAGACAACACATACAGTCAACACCCACCAACTGAAAGACAACACATACAGTCAACACCCACCAACTGAAAGACAACACATACAGTCAACACCCACAAACTGAAAGACAACACATACAGTCAACACCCACCAACTGAAAGACAACACATACAGTCAACACCCACCAACTGAAAGACAACACATACAGTCAACACCCACCAACTGAAAGACAACACATACAGTCAACACCCACCAACTGAAAGACAACACATACAGTCAACACCCACCAACTGAAAGACAACACACACAGTCATCACTCACAAACTGAAAGACAACACATACAGTCAACACCCACCAACTGAAAGACAACACATACAGTCAACACTCACCAACTGAAAGACAACACATACAGTCAACACCCACCAACTGAAAGACAACACATACAGTCAACACCCACCAACTGAAAGACAACACATACAGTCAACACCCACCAACTGAAAGACAACACATAGTCATCACTCATGAAACGTTTCATAATGTAGAAGAACCACTCATGACTTTAATAGAAGCTTATAACGTCTTCTTTCTTCACACTTCTATGCACAGATCTAAGACCAGCTTACCATCTCTAAATCCTGACCTTAACCATTAGGAGGGAAAACACAAAGCTGACATCAGATCAGCACTTACAAGTGGTTGGACTGAAATAGATGCCGATTATGTTTTTAATTTAGATGCCGGATAGTATTTCTAAGCCAATAATCTACAAGGGGGGCAGGAACTCAAGCAGTAGAACATTTGAGGTGCCGGAACTAATTTCCTGTACATTGGAATCTACTCGCTGTCATAATAAAAGTGTACTGTCAGTTCTGTGGTCTCATTCAGTGGTTGGTTGAGGTGTTTCGGCTGATCTGTGGTCAGCTTTACTTTAACCACCTAACGGTTAACATCAGGCTATGGAATATGGTAAACTGATCCTAGAGCTGTCATCTCACCCAGTGGTTGGTTGAGGGGCCGTCTGTCTCTGCAAGGATTTTCCCATTCTCAGAGACCAATACCGCCTTGGAGTGGGTCCCACCACTGTTACAATAGATGACACGCACAGACAGGCCGACAGGAGCACCGCGCACACACAAATCAAATCAAATGAATAGGAAGCTTTTCCTTAAGAATATGGATATTGTCACAAAGGAATGTTTAATTTTAACTGACTAAACTCCACCCCCTGGTGAAAGGAAGTGTCTGATGAATCGTTGGTGTAGAGTTTAGTCAGACAGGTTTATGTTCTATGTGACAATCAAACAACAGCACAGCCTTTTGCCCTAATCAGTTCTGCGCTATATCTGCCTGATAACACGTTTTCATTCAAATTATTACCGGATAAAAATGGTTTATTAGAGACTCACCCTTCAACACCACCGAACACTGCAGCCATTACTTCTCTCTTTTTCCTGTTTCGATCATGTGACACGTCACTTCAGTTTCTGATCCAATCAGATCACATTATACAGTTTAGACTTTGACATTTTTAAAAATAACTTTTATATAATCAGTTTTATTGTGGGAGGATCTTATGATGTCTATGCCTTGTAAATAATTCCATTCAACGCCCAGTTTCACTCAGGAGCTATTCTGGTATCTACTCTGGGGCTCAGTGTCGCAGTATTGCCTAATAACCAGCAGGGGGCGGAATTACACAAGTTGAAATTGAAAGGATACATGTTTCCCATGCCAATGAAGAATGGGGAGGGGAGGGGGTGCAAAGGGTATTTTAGGCTTAGGGGTTAGATCTGGGAAAATAGGATTTTGAATGGAAATCAATTTTAGGTTCCCACAAGAATAGTACAAAATATTCTGTGTATTTGTGTGTGTGTGTGTGTGTGAGAGAGAGAGAGAGCGAGCGAGCGAGTTATAAAGATTGCGTGGCTGTTATTTTGGTGATAAAGATCTTGGGGACAAGGTGTGTTGAGTCAGCCAGAGAGGTCAAGTAGAGATATTATGTAATTTCACAAAGAATACAAACACACATAATTCCTGTGTGACATCTTGGCAAAAGGCATTGTCTATATGTCGAGCAAACCTGGGCACAACCAAGTCAACACATGAAGGATCAATGCAGGTCTATTATTTGGATTCCAATGAATTATATAAATGGACTGAATTCAAATGCAGTATGCACAAAATATTGCAATTCTATTTTTTTATTTTGAAAGAATGCCCGTTATGAACCTGTCCATTCTCATTGTAATTATTCTGAAGAAGGCTATTGAAAGTTGAAACGTCAATCTTTAAAACGTTTCTAATAAAACGACCTATTTTTCATGGTGAGCGAGAATTGCGCCTTTCCCTGTCCAATGATGTCTACACATTTTTAGGTTGCACCTCTACTCACGTTGGTTAAGCACATTCTACTTCTTTCCCGAAATAATTCATTAACAAATAAACATAAGTCAAAGGTGTGTGTGTGGCACTGCGAGCCAGCTGTTGAACTATGCTGCTCTGCTGTTGTCCTCATGCTGTCAGACGGAGTGCAAAACGAGGAGGTGGGAGGAGAAGAGAGAGGAACAGAGGAGAGAGCGGTGCAGTGCACTCATCATGCACACCAGACTGCGCGGACACACGGCACGCGGGGGCACAAGGAGGAAGAGGGAGCGGCGGGTGGCGACAAGCGACAGACAATAACATTACCGTCAGGTTTTCAGGACGTTAGATAACAACTTTTTCAAGACTAGAGGGTACTTCCCCCCCCCCCCCCCCCGTTTTAAACATGTATTAATTTTATTAAAATACTTTAAATGCCTCGGAATGTTGAGAAAAGCGCGTTGTTTGCGGAAGTAAGTAAACTTGAGTTGGAGGAAGTTCAGACAGAGAAGGAAAAGTAACCGAAAAGTGGTGTCAAATTCGAGACTATTCCTAGTTCTTGGGACGGGGGGTCCGAACTTTGGAGATGGATACCCACGTAAAAGAGGGACAACTTTACGTTCAACATCAGAAGTTTGGCAAGGTAAGACAATAAAATATTTTAAAGCTACGTAATTCTAACTTGTCATAGCCCACTAAAAAAGTGTTTTCAAGTTGAAGAGGAAAAATACAGAATGGCCCTATCCGGTTGTTAACCGTCGCGGACTGGACTTGGGACCGTTCTTCTACGTCATAGAGCACACATTGATCCAATTAAAGTAAGCTATTGTATCCAGTTAAGTTCAGACGCCGGGCCCGACCATCCCGCAAACCATTGTAGCCTAATTTACATCCCATGTCAAAGATTTAGTTTTGATATTATGCAAAATCGTATTGTCGAACGAGTTCCACAACAAGGGGAAGTAGAGAAGGGACCAGTTTAGCTCTCTATTGCAACTCAGCATCAATGTTTGGACATGATATTGCCCTATAGCCATCAACTCATTTCAACTGTTTGCTGACGGATAGGTCTAGGTTTAGAGCAGTCTAAACCTGAATGTATAGTAAGTAGTACTGTCAGTGTTTATTCAGTCTGTTTCAGCTTCAACATTGGAGTAGTTGTTTTTTCTCTGCACTGTCAGCTGCAACTTAGTTGGCCTATTACTGTGTGTAATGTGTATGCATGTGCGTTTTTATTAAGAAACCATAAAACAATCTTATCAAGTATTACTAAGTATTTAATAAGAGTCAATAGAGGACATTCATGTTATATCTTTCAGTCTGTATATTGCTACGTTCCCCTATAAGCCCCCGGGCCTGTATTTAACTACCTTGCCCTAAAGCCCCCAGGCCTGTATATAACTACCTTGCCCTAAAGCCCCCAGGCCTGTATATAACTACCTTGCCCTAAAGCCCCCAGGCCTGTATATAACGGCAGGGTTATTTACAGGCGGCAGGGTAGCCTAGTGGTTAGAGCGTTGGACTAGTAACCGAAAGGTTGCAAGTTCAAATCTCCGAGCTGACAAGGTACAAATCTGTCGTTTTGAACAGGCAGTTAACCCACGCTACACACTTAACTGACTTGCCTAGTTAAATAAAGGTAATAAAAATAAAAATACCTTGCCCTAGAGCACCCAGGCTGAACATTAATAGTAACACACGGTCACTAGTCACTGGTCTTTCTCTTTCTCTCGCTCTCTGTCTCTCTGTTTCTCTCTCAATTCAATTCAAGGGGATTTATTGACATGGGAACCATATGTTTACATTGCCAAAGCAAGTGAAATAGATAAACAAAAGTGAAATAAACAATACAAGTGAACAGTAAATATTACACTCACACAAGTTCTAAAATAATAAAGACATTTCAAATGTTATATTATGTATATATACAGTGTTGTAACAATTTGTAAATAGTTAGAGTACAAAGGGGAAAATACATGTATTTGCAATGGTGTGTGTTCTTCACTGGTTGCCCTTTTCTTGTGACAACAGGTCACACATCTTGCTGCTGTGATGGCACACTGTGGTATTGCACCCAGTAGATATGGGAGTTTATCAACATTGGATTTGTTTTCAAAATCTTTGTGGGTCTGTGTAATCTGAGGGAAATATGTGTCTCTAATATGGTCATACATTTGGCAGGAGGTTAGGAAGTGCAGCTCAGTTTCCACCTCATTTTGTTGGCAGTGTGCACATAGCCTGTCTTCTTTCGAGAGCCAGGTCTGCCTACAGCGGCCTTTCTCAATAGCAAGGCTATGCTCACTGAGTCTGTACATGGTCAAAGGTTTCTCTGTATCTCTCTCTTTCTGGTGGGTCCATCAGTGTACCATGGTCTATTATTATATGTGGTTATGACTGATGGTGTCAGATGGCGGCAGACGGTGTCAGGTGGCGGTATATGTGTTAAATGGTGTCAGATGGTGGTAGACAGTGTCAAATGGTGGTAGACAGTGTCAGACGGTGTTAGATGTGTCAGGCGGTGTTAGATGTGTCAGACGGTGTTAGATGTGTCAGACGGTGTTACATGGTGTCAGATGGTGTTAGACAGGTCAGACAGTGTCAGATGGTGTTAAATGATGGTAGATGGTGGTAGAAGTGTCAGACAGTGTCAGACAGTGTTAAATGGTGTCAGATGGTGGTAGACCGTGTCAGATGGTGGTAGACGTGTCAGACGGTGTCAGATGGTGGTAGAAGTGTCAGAGAGTGTCAGACGGTGTTAAATGGTGTCAGATGGTGGTGGTAGACCGTGTCAGATGGTGGTAGACGTGTCAGACGGTGTCAGATGGTGGTAGACAGTGTCAGATGGTGTTAGACGTGTCAGACAGTGTTAGACAGTGTTACATGGTGTCAGATGGTGTTAGACAGGTCAGACAGTGTCAGATGGTGGTAGAAGTGTCAGACAGTGTCAGATGGTGTTAAATTATGTCAGATGGTGGTAGAAGTGTCAGACAGTGTCAGATGGTGTTAAATTATGTCAGATGGTGGTAGACCGTGTCAGATGGTGGTAGATTTTAAACAGGGAGGATTGTGTAAGCATCCGTTCCGTTGGTGAGAACACACACTTTGATACAACCATGTCTTGAGGTTGGAAAATGTGACACAACTGTGTACCACTAATAAGTCTGAAGGTTTCATAAGTACATTTATAGCAGGGCACTGCTCAATTCCCGTTTCTGAAATCATACAGAGACACCTACCATAGATCTTAACTGTACCCTACTTCATTTGAATTATTAGTGTTGTTTTTGTCTTGTCAGCTAGGCATCTATGCATGTATGATTGTTGAAACTTCATTACTAATGCAGTCAGAGGAGGATGCTATAAGCTCTGCCTTTCTGATAAGCAAAAGGAGGTTTGGGCTCATAAATGGAACGGTATCAAACGGGGCCTCGCGAGTGGCACAGCGGTCTACGGCACAGCGGTCTACGGCACAGCGGTCTACGGCACAGTGGTCTACGGCGTCGAGGTGCTTGAGGCGTCACTTCGATCCCAGGCTGTGACCGGGGAGACCCATGAGGCGGCGCACAATTGGCCCAGCATCGTCCGGTTTAGGAGAGGGTTTGGCCGGCCGGGATGTCCTTGTCCCATCGTGCTCTAGGGACTCCTTGTGGCGGGCCAGGCGCCTGCATGCTGTTTTCGGTCGCCAGTTGTACGGTGTTTCCTCTAACACATTGGTGGAAACAGTGGGCACTGTGCCAAGCAGTTTGTACGGGAATATCATGAAATTGGGGAGATATTAAACTGATGAAACATGGAAACCAGATGTTTGACTCTGTTCCATTTGTACCTTTCCAGACATTACAATGAGCCCGTCCTCCAATAGCTCCTCCCACCAGCCTCCACACACACTGAGAGACAGGCAGCTGCTTGTCTACACCCTGCAGCAACAGACTCTAGACGGTGTGGTGGATGGATGGAGGATATGTTGTGTTATTAAGGGCCTGGAGGGTGTAGAAATCAGAGAAGCTATTACAGTATAAATACAATACAACTTTATTAATCCCTGAGGGGTTGACATTAATACAATACAACTTTATTAATCCCTGAGGGGCTGACATTAATACAATACAACTGTATTAATCCCTGAGGGGTTGACATTAATACAATACAACTGTATTAATTCCTGAAGGGCTGACATTAATACAATATAACTTTATTAATCCCTGAGGGGTTGACATTAATACAATATAACTTTATTAATCCAGAGGGGCTGACATTAATACAATACAACTGTATTAATCCCTGAGGGGTTGACATTAATACAATACAACTTTATTAATCCCTGAGGGGCTGACATTAATACAATACAACTTTATTAATCCCTGAGGGGTTGACATTAATACAATACAACTTTATTAATCCAGAGGGGCTGACATTAATACAATACAACTTTATTAATCCCTGAGGGGTTGACATTAATACAATACAACTTTATTAATCCCTGAGGGGCTGACATTAATACAATACAACTGTATTAATCCCTGAGGGGTTGACATTAATACAATATAACTTTATTAATCCAGAGGGGCTGACATTAATACAATACAACTGTATTAATCCCTGAGGGGTTGACATTAATACAATACAACTTTATTAATCCCTGAAGGGCTGACATTAATACAATACAACTTTATTAATCCCTGAGGGGTTGACATTAATACAATATAACTTTATTAATCCAGAGGGGCTGACATTAATACAATACAACTGTATTAATCCCTGAGGGGTTGACATTAATACAATATAACTTTATTAATCCCTGAAGGGCTGACATGAATACAATATAACTTTATTAATCCCTGAAGGGCTGACATGAATACAATATAACTTTATTAATCCCTGAAGGGCTGACATGAATACAATATAACTTTATTAATCCCTGAAGGGCTGACATGAATACAATATAACTTTATTAATCCCTGAAGGGCTGACATGAATACAATATAACTTTATTAATCCCTGAGGGGCTGACATGAATACAATATAACTTTATTAATCCCTGAGGGGCTGTCAGGGTGCTTCAGACAGCACAAACAGACCGTATAAAAAATTAAGGTAAAAGTGCATGGTTCCGTCTAAAGAAACTCAAATTTGAACTAAAAGTTGTTCATTAATGGCTAAGCTATCTCTAGAATAGTCATCCTTGATGGTCCTGTTAACCAGGCAGATGGCCATAGGCCACAAACGAGGCCCTTGCGCCTTTTGGGTGGAACACCTGAGACCGAGCAGGTGGTGTCCAACGGGGAGCAGTTGGAACTGTGGGTTGAGGACCTGCAGTACCCCAGGATGTCACGGGCCTCTCCTGTCTGTCTGTGTTTGTGTGTCTGTCTGTGTGGGTGTCTGTCTGTGTAGGTGTCTGTCTGTCTGTGTGTGTGTGTGTGTGTGCCCCCTAGTTCATGGAGTTGACTGAGTTGTAATGACTGTGTCTGTACCAGATGGAGAGGCCTAAAATAGTCTCCTGTGAAGAGTTGACTGAGTTACAATGACTCCGTGTCTGAACATGTTGCTTCCTGGCAGTGGAAAGCAAGGCGATGCAGAGTAGAACGACATGTTGTGTTGTGTTCTCTAACACTGATGAATGTGGGACCTACTCCCTGTTAATCTCTCCTAGTGACCCGAGCGTGTGTGTGTGTTAGCGTGTGTGTGTGTTAGCGTGTGTGTGTGTGTGTGTTAGCGTGTGTGGTGTGTGTGTGTGTTAGCGTGTGTGTGTGTGTGTGTGTTAGCGTGTGTTAGCGTGTGTTTGTGTGTGTTAGTGTGTGTGTGTGTGTGTGTGTGTGTGTGTTAGTGTGTGTAATGCTCTAACAACGTTCTCAGTCTATTCATCTGGTCAGACAACACTGTACTGGACTATAACTATAACACTCTACACTATAACTATAACACCCTACACTATAACTATAACACCCTACACTATAACTATAACACTCTACACTATAACACTATAACTATAACACTATAACACTATAACACTATAACTATAACACTATAACACTATGACACTATGACACTATAACACTATAACACTATGACACTATGACACTATAACACTATAACACTATAACATTAACTATAACACCCTACACTATGACACTATAACTATAACACTATAACACTATAACACTATGACACTATAACACTATAACACTATAACACTATGACACTATGACACTATAACACTATAACACTATAACTATAACACCCTACACTATGACACTATAACTATAACACTATAACACTATAACACTATGACACTATAACACTATGACACTATGACACTATAATATTATAACATTATAATATTACACTATAACACCCTCCACTCTACACTATAACACCCTCCACTCTACACTATAACACCCTCCATTCTACACTATAACACCCTCCACTCTACACCATAACACCCTCCACTCTACACCATAACTATAACACCCTCCACTCTACGCTATAACACCCTCCACTCTCCACTATAACTATAACACCCTACACTCTACACTATAACACCCTCCATTCTACACTATAACTATAACACCCTACACTCTACACTATAACACCCTCCACTCTACACTATAACTATAACACCCTACACTCTCCACTATAACACCCTCCACTCTACACTATAACACCCTCCACTCTACACTATAACACCCTCCACTCTACACTATAACTATAACACCCTCCACTCTACACTATAACTATAACACCCTACACTCTACACTACAACACTCTCCACTCTACACTATAACTATAACACCAGTTTGTTAAAGGTAAATGCAGCTGCAGAAAGCGGAAAACACACACATGATTTATTTTAAAAGGACACAGGTTTGAGGAAGTCCTTGTCCCCTCTCTCTCTCTCTCTCTCTCTCTCTCTCTCTCTCTCTCTCTGTCTCTCTGTCTCTCTGTCTCTCTCTCTCTCTCTCTCTCTCTCTCTCTCTCTCTTTCTCTTTCTCGCTCTCTCTCTCTCTATCAGTTCATTTGCATAATTTCCATTCAGTATTAGCGGTTGATGCTTGTACCATTGCCTTATTTGGTGCTGCTGGCTCGTTCATTTAGTATCGTCATGTCAACACAACATACCAGGATACTGCATGCAGAAACACCAAATTATACCTAAAGATTACCTACAGATTACCTAAAGATTACCTACAGATTATACCTAAAGATTACCTACAGATTATACTTAAAGATTACCTACAGATTATACCTACAGATTATACCTACAGATTACCTACAGATTATACCTACAGATTACCTACAGATTATACCTACAGATTACCTAAAGATTACCTACAGATTATACCTAAAGATTACCTACAGATTATATCTACATATTATACCTACAGATTATACCTACAGATTATACCTACAGATTATACCTACAGATTATACCTACAGATTATACCTACAGATTACCTACAGATTATACCTACAGATTATACCTACAGATTACCTACAGATTATACCTAAAGATTACCTACAGATTATACCTATAGATTATACAGTAGGCTATATGCACCAATGCTATATAATACAGGTATTACATTATAATTTACGTTTTTAATTTTTATACAGTTACAGTGATCTGATCTCACGTGTGTGTGTGTGTGTGTGTGTGTGCGCGTGCGCGAAGAAGGGATACACAGCTGCAGATAGCAGGCAGGAGGAAGCAGAGGCTCCTGGGTAATTATCCCACACACTTCCTGTCCCCTGGTTTCTGTCTCAGCGGCAGTTATATTGACATTTGAGTCATTTAGCAGACGTTCTACCCAGAGCCACTTGCAGGAGCATTCGGAAAGTATTCAAACCTTTTGCTGTGAGACTCAAAATTGAGCTCTGGTGCATCCTGTTTCCATTGATCATCCTTGAGATGTTTCTACAAATTGATTGGAGTCCAACTGTGGTAAATTCAATTGATTGGACATGATTTGTAAAGCCATGAGGTCGAAGGAATTATCTGTAGAGCTCTGAGACAGGATTGTGTCGAGGCACAGATCTGGGGAAGGGTACTAAAATATTTCTACAGCATTGAAGGTCCCCAAGAACACAGTGAGCCTCCCGGGTGGCGCAGTGGTTAAGGGCGCTGTACTGCAGAGCCAGCTGTGCCATCAGAGTCCCTGGGTTCGCGCCCAGGCTCTGTCGTAACCTGCCGCAACCGGGAGGTCCGTGGGGCGACGCACAATTGGCCTAGCGTCGTCCGGGTTAGGGAGGGCTTGGTCGGTAGGGATGTCCTTGTCTCATCGCGCACCAGCGACTCCTGTTGCGAGCCGGGCGCAGTGCGCGCTAACCAAGGTTGCCAGGTGCCTCCGACACATTGGTGCGGCTGGCTTCCGGGTTGGAGGCGCGCTGTGTTAAGAAGCAGTGCGGCTGGTTGGGTTGTGTATCGGAGGACGCATGACTTTCAACCTTCGTCTCTCCCGAGCCCGTACGGGAGTTGTAGCGATGAAACAAGATAGTAGCTACTACAACAATTGGATACCACAAAATTGGGGAGAAAAAGGGGGTAAAAATTCAAAAAAAACTAACAAAAAAAAAAGAACAGTTTGGAACCACTAAGACTCTTCCTAGAGCTGGCCGCCCGGCCAAACTTAGCAATCGGGGTCAGGGTTCCTCTGTGGAGATGGTAGAACCTTCCAGAAGGACAACCATCTCTGCAGCACTCCACCAATCAGGCCTTTATGGTAGAGTGGCCAGACGGAAGCCACTCCTCAGTAAAAGGCGTTTGCCAAAAGTTTGCCAAAGTTTGCCAAAAGACCCTGAGAAACAAGATTCTCTGGACTGATGAAACCAAGATTGGCTTGAATGCCAAGCGTCACGTCTGGAGGACACTTGGCACCATCCGTGCCATCCTACGGTGAAGCAGACTTGAACCTGTGCAGTGTTGCTCCCCATCCAACCTGACAGAGCTTGAGAGGATCTGCAGAGAAGAATGGGAGAAACTCCCCAAATACAGGTGTTCCATGCGTGTAGCTTCATACCCAAGAAGACCCGAGGTTGTAATCGCTGTCAAAGGTGCTTCAACAAAGTACTGAGTGCAGGGTCTGAATACTTATGTGAATGTGATATTTCAGTTTTTATTTGTAATAAATTTGCTGAAAATATCCAAACCTGTTTTTGCTTTGTCATTATGGGGTACTGTGACGTCATTATGGGATATTGTGATGTCATTATGGGATATTGTGATGTCATTGCGGGGTATTGTGTGTAGATTGATTAAATTGTTATTTTTTTTCCTCATCCATTTTAGAATAAGGCTTAAACGTAACAAAATGTGGGAAAAGTCAAGGGGTCTGAAAACTTTCAGAATACACTGTACATTACTGCATTCATTTTAAGATTGTTATGTGAGACAACACTGTGTTAGTGTGTATGTCTATGTGTGAGTGTGGGTGTGTCTGTGTGAGTGTCTGTGTGAGTGTGTGTGTCTGTGAGTGTGTCTGTGTGTGTGTGTCTCTGTGTACTCTCCATCACTGATGTCATTTAGGCCCGAACATATTCACTTTGACCCCTCTTTCCCCCCTCTATCTCTCTTTCTCTCTCCTCTTCTTCCCTCCCTCTCTCCATCTCCTCCCTCTATCTCTTCCCCCTCTCTCCTTCTCTGTCTTCCCTCTCTCTCTCTTCCTCTTCCTCCTCTCCCTCTCTCTCTTCCTCCCTCCCTCCCTCTTCCCCCTCTCCCTCTCTCTCTTCCCCCTTTCTCTCCTTCTGTCTTCCCCTTCTCTCTCTCTCTCTCTCTCTCTCTCTTCCTCCTCTCCCTCCCTCTCTCTCTTCCCCCTCCCTCTCTCTCTTCCCCCTCTCCCTCTCTCTTCCCCCTCTCCCTCTGTCTTCCCCCTCTCCCTCTCTCACTTCCTCCTCTCCCTCTCTCTCTTCCTCCCTCCCTCTTCCCCCTCTCCCTCTCTCTCTTCCTCCTCTCCCTCTCTCTCTCTTCCTCCCTCCCTCTTCCCCCTCTCCCTCTCTCTTCCCCCTCTCTCTGTCTTCCCCCTCTCTGTCTTCCCCTCTCTTTCTCTTCCTCCTCTCCCTCTTCCCCCTCTCTCTCTCTCTTCCCCTCTCTCTCTCTTCCCCCTCTCTCTCTCTCTTCCCCCTCTCTCTCTCTCTCTTCCCCCTCTCTCTCTCTCTCTCCCTATCTCTCCCCCCCCTCTCTTCCTCCCCCCTCTCTCTCTCTCTCTCTCTCTCTCTCTCCCCTTCTCTGTCAGGCTTATGCCTTAGAGTTGATGTGTTATTTGCATGGTGTGAGCAGTGACATTTGATCATGTAAAGAGCTTGAGTCTGTCTATAGAAAGGTCATGCCTCTGTCAGACCGTTCTCTCACACATCCATTCCTGTTTGTTAAGAGTCTAAACATTAGCTCAATATTTTGTAAATAAGGCAATGAGATTATGACATAGGGCCACCTAATTTGTTTACACTCTAGGCAGAATGTAAACACACACACACACACACACACTCCTAGTTAGTCACCTCCTGTGTTTACTGAGGACACACTGTGTGTCTCTGAACAGGAAGGGACTCCGTGATGTTAGCTGGTACTTCCTCTTGTTATAGATAGCCCAATTGGAGGTTCCATTCTCTGAATAGGTCTTCAACCACCTGTTTTGAGAGACTGTGTGTGTGTATGACTGATTAGACTTTCTCTTAGGGACTTGAGTACAGGCCTCTAAACGTTCCTACTTCCTGTATACCACTTCCTGTATACCACTTCCTGTATACCACTAAGGCCTTCTGCAGATTTCCCCTATTTCCCCTCAAGGGTTGTTCTGTGTTCTCATATAGATCACTAGTGTCCTAGTATCCTCGTGTCCTCGTGATCTAGTGTCCTAGTGTCTTAGTGATCTAGTGTCCTCGTGTCCTAGTGATCTAGATAGAATTAACTATAGTAATTTTATTTACTGAAGAACACATTCATTTGGTTAGTACTGACTGTGGTTACCAAACAGTTTTACTCTCCTAAAAGCTGTTTCCATTTTAGTAGTTGGATTGAATAACTGATCATTTGTAACATCAGTCTTTCTCCCTCTCGTCTCTCTCCCTCTTGTCTCTCTCCCTACATCAGAAATGGAAGAAGAACTGGTTTGTCCTCTACCCAGCCAGTCAAAACGGCATCGCTCGCTTAGAGTTTTTTGACTGCTCAGGGGGCGGGTCCAGCGACAAACCCAACACCAAGAAACTAGACAAGAAGGTAGGTTAAAATCCCTGATTGGACAAGAGGGTTGTAGGTTCAAATCCTTGGTCGGACGTAGGGCTGGGCGATATATCGAATTAATTAGATTCATTTCAATTTATGGTTTTGCGCGATATTCCAAATGCCTGTATTGTTTCTGAGCGATTATGTCCGCTTGTTCTCATGTTGTCTTTTTGGTCGTCTCCTTCTGTGCTGTGTCCCATTTACACCAGAGATCTGGATATAATGAAGAGATGCACGTCTCCGTCCTAACAATGAGAGTCATTGTCCCAAAGGCAGGAAGGCAGGCGACAAGTTTAGGTCCAATATAAACCCATAGAAACACATTGGTCATATTTTGGACAGATTTAGGTGAGGTTTGCTTCGCCTCTTCCTCTATGGTTTACACACACACACACACACACACACACACACACACACACACACACACACACACACACACACACACACACACACACACCAAGCCCCTCCCCCTGCCTCTCACGCCAACAAAGTTGAGGAGAGGGGAAAGGGGATACCTAGACAGTGTTGAGGGGAGGGGAAAGGGGATACCTAGACAGTGTTGAGGAGAGGGGAAAGGGGATACCTAGACAGTGTTGAGGGGAAAGGGGATACCTAGACAGTGTTGAGGGGAAAGGGGATACCTAGACAGTGTTGAGGGGAAAGGGGATACCTAGACAGTGTTGAGGGGAAAGGGGATACCTAGACAGTGTTGAGGAGAGGGGAAAGGGGATACCTAGACAGTGTTGAGGGGAAAGGGGATACCTAGACAGTGTTGAGGGGAAAGGGGATACCTAGACAGTGTTGAGGGGAAAGGGGGTACCTAGACAGTGTTGAGGGGAAAGGGGATACCTAGACAGTGTTGAGGAGAGGGGAAAGGGGATACCTAGACAGTGTTGAGGAGAGGGGAAAGGGGATACCTAGACAGTGTTGAGGGGAGGGGAAAGGGGGTACCTAGACAGTGTTGAGGGGAAAGGGGATACCTAGACAGTGTTGAGGGGAGGGGAAAGGGGATACCTAGACAGTGTTGAGGGGAAAGGGGATACCTAGACAGTGTTGAGGGGAAAGGGGATACCTAGACAGTGTTGAGGGGAAAGGGGATACCTAGACAGTGTTGAGGGGAAAGGGGATACCTAGACAGTGTTGAGGGGAAAGGGGGTACCTAGACAGTGTTGAGGGGAAAGGGGGTACCTAGACAGTGTTGAGGGGAAAGGGGATACCTAGACAGTGTTGAGGGGAGGGGAAAGGGGATACCTAGACAGTGTTGAGGGGAAAGGGGATACCTAGACAGTGTTGAGGGGAAAGGGGATACCTAGACAGTGTTGAGGGGAAAGGGGATACCTAGACAGTGTTGAGGGGAAAGGGGATACCTAGACAGTGTTGAGGGGAAAGGGGATACCTAGACAGTGTTGAGGGGAGGGGAAAGGGGATACCTAGACAGTGTTGAGGGGAAAGGGGATACCTAGACAGTGTTGAGGGGAAAGGGGATACCTAGACAGTGTTGAGGGGAGGGGAAAGGGGATACCTAGACAGTGTTGAGGGGAGGGGAAAGGGGATACCTAGACAGTGTTGAGGGGAAAGGGGATACCAAGACAGTGTTGAGGGGAAAGGGGATCCCTAGACAGTGTTGAGGGGAAAGGGGATTCCTAGACAGTGTTGAGGAGAGGGGAAAGGGGATACCTAGACAGTGTTGAGGAGAGGGGAAAGGGGATACCTAGACAGTGTTGAGGAGAGGGGAAAGGGGATACCTAGACAGTGTTGAGGAGAGGGGAAAGGGGATACCTAGACAGTGTTGAGGGGAAAGGGGATACCTAGACAGTGTTGAGGGGAAAGGGGATACCTAGACAGTGTTGAGGAGAGGGGAAAGGGGATACCTAGACAGTGTTGAGGAGAGGGGAAAGGGGATACCTAGACAGTGTTGAGGAGAGGGGAATGGGGATACCTAGACAGTGTTGAGGAGAGGGGAATGGGGATACCTAGTCAGTGTTGAGGAGAGTGGAATGGGGATATCTAGTCAGTGTTGAGGAGAGGGGAAAGGGGATACCTAGTCAGTGTTGAGGAGAGGGGAAAGGGGATACCTAGACAGTGTTGAGGAGAGGGGAAAGGGGATACCTAGTCAGTGTTGAGGAGAGGGGAAAGGGGATACCTAGTCAGTGTTGAGGAGAGGGGAAATGGGATACCTAGACAGTGTTGAGGAGAGGGGAATAGGGGATACCTAGACAGTGTGGAGAATAGGGGAATGGGGATACCTAGACAGTGTTGAGGGGAAAGGGGATACCTAGACAGTGTTGAGGAGAGGGGAATGGGGATACCTAGACCGTGTGGAGAATAGGGGATACCTAGTCAGTGTGGAAAATAGGGGAATGGGGACACCTAGACAGTGTTAAGGGGATACCTAGACAGTGTTGAGGAGAGGGGAAAGGGGATACCTAGTCAGTGTGGAGAATAGGGGAATGGGGATACCTAGACAGTGTGGAGAATAGGGGAATGGGGATACCTAGTCAGTGTGGAGAATAGGGGAATGGGGATACCTAGTCAGTGTGGAGAATAGGGGAATGGGGATACCTAGTCAGTGTGGGGAATGGGGATACCTAGTCAGTGTGGGGAATGGGGATACCTAGTCAGTGTGGAGAATAGGGGAATGGGGATACCCAACAGAATGGGTCATATGGACACCAGAACACAATACCAGACAGTATTTCACTGTAATAGAGGAGAAGATAACAATACGAACAATACTATTTTTATGTCTCAACTACTCCAATTGAGACAGACACTAGTAACAGACACTAGTAAACAGACACTAGTAGACAGACACTAGTAGACAGACACTAGTAAACAGACACTAGTAAACAGACACTAGTAAACAGACACTAGTAAACAGACACTAGTAAACAGACACTAGTAGACAGACACTAGTAGACAGACACTAGTAAACAGACACTAGTAGACAGACACTAGTAGACAGACACTAGTAGACAGACACTAGTAAACAGACACTAGTAGACAGACACTAGTAAACAGACACTAGTAAACAGACACTAGTAAACAGACACTAGTAAACAGACACTAGTAAACAGACACTAGTAGACAGGCACTAGTAGACAGGCACTAGTAGACAGACACTAGTAGACAGACACTAGTAGACAGACACTAGTAGACAGACACTAGTAGACAGACACTAGTAGACAGACACTAGTAGACAGACACTAGTAGACAGACGCTAGTAGACAGACGCTAGTAAAACGAGAGTGTCAATGAACATTGATTCAGGAAAATGAATGCTCAGTTTGTAGCGGGCGGCATTGGGGTAACCACGTTCCGCTAGCAGCATTTCAGTCCAACACTGTTGTACTAGCTGTCTAGTCTGTGTTTTATACACGTGAAATAAGCATAATACACAATTATATAACCTGTTCTCATTGTGAGAAATAAGGTTGGCCACTTGATTTCAACATCTGAACCAAGTGGACAGGCTAGCCTGCTGTTAAAACAGTAGGAGACGGACAGAATGGGGTGTTCATAATAATTAGACTGTTCAACCTCGTTAGCTAGCAAATAGATCCAAGTTGCCTAAACGTTAAATATAAACATGAGCTACTCACTAGCACGTGGGCTTGTGCTTGACAGATTGTTTTAAGAGAACTGTGTTAATGTTCTATAATGGCTGCTACTAGAAGTTGGTCATTATTAGTGAATGTGCATTTTGCATGGTTCTGGTTACATCTGTAACAAAAAAGGCAATTTTATAAAACAGACTTGAAAGCCAAATCAGTGATTATTGCAAAAAAAACCACACAAAAAACAGGTACAACTACTTTGATAAAATAATTATGATTGAGCAAGGCTTATATTTAGCCTAGGTTTATCTTCACAAGCCCTGAATTCACAAGATTATTGCTGACTGATTGAAATGCAGTGTATTGGGCCTTTAATTATACAACGTTTATTTAGATATATGTCTTGAATCACCCATAAATTTGAAAAACTGTAGATATGATTTTTAGGCCATATCTCCCAGGCCTAGTTGTTGGTTCAAATCCCCGGATCGATGGGAAAATGTGGTAGGGGGGGGAGGGGCTTGAGGGGTTGGGTTGAAAGTTCAAAAATAAGAATGAATTTTTCTGTCCCAAGACAATATAAAATGAATAATCATCTCTATCTCTCTCTCCCCTCTACTGCTCTGTCCCTCTCTCTCCTCCTCAGGTTATCCGTCTATCAGATTGTATCTCTATCCTCCCTGCCCTCACTGAAGCCTGTCCCAAAGACAATATGTCCGCCTTTTGTGTGGAAACCAACGACAAGACTCATGTGCTCGCCGCAGAGAGAAGCGTCAGCACAGAGTGGGTGGAGAAGATGTGTGAGATCGCCTTTGGGGTAAAGTGAAGAAACACCTCTCTATCTCTCTCTCTCTCTCTCCCTCATTATTTCTCTCTGTCTTTCTCTCCCTCTGTCTCGCTCCCTCTGTCTCGCTCCCTCTGTTTCTGTGCTATGTGGGTTTTCAGTACCAGATACTGAGGGAACTTCCTTAGGTCTTCTAGCTGTCTAGCCTTCTAGCCGTTTAGCCTTCTAGCCGTTTAGCCTTCTAGCCGTTTAGCCCTCTAGCCATTTAGCCTTCTAGCAGTCTAGCCTTCTAGCCGTCTAGCCTTTTAGCTGTCTAGTCTTTTAGCTGTCTAGCCGTTTAGCCTTCTAACCGTTTAGCCTTCTAGCTGTCTAGCCGTTTAGCCTTCTAGCCGTTTAGCCTTCTAGCCGTTTAGCCTTCTAGCTGTCTAGCCTTCTAGCCGTTTAGCCTTCTAGCCATTTAGCCTTCTAGCCGTTTAGCCTTCTAGCCATTTAGCCTTCTAGCCGTCTAGCCTTCTAGCCGTCTAGCCTTTTAGCTGTCTAGTCTTTTAGCTGTCTAGCCGTCTAGCCTTCTAGCCGTTTAGCCATCTAGCTGTCTAGCCTTTTAATATTCTAGCCTTCTAGCCTTTTAATCTTCTAGCCGTTTAGCCTTCTAGCATTGTAATGCTTCCAGCCCTTTGAGTATAGGGTGTAGGCTGGATATCAGTTAGAGATGTTCACCTGCACTGACAAGGAGAAAAGGGAAGATACTCTTCAGACAGCGTGGGAGTTTAGATTTGCTCACTCAGTGTTTCTCTCTCCACCCTCCTTCTCGCCCTCCCTCTGTCTCTCTCACCCTCCCTCTGTCTCTCTCTTTCTCCCTCTGTCTCTCTCTGTAAGGTTGTAAAATGTGTGGAAAAGTACGATTCTTATGTGAGTCTGAATTATAGCAATAACTGAATCAATTAATAATTTCTCTATCCCACCTCTCTCTCTCCACCCTCCCTCTCGCCCTCTCTCTTTCTCCCCCGCACTCTTTTCTCTCCCTCTCCCTCTCTCTCTCCCTCTCTCTCAGGGGGTTAGTGGTAGCAGCAGTAGCGTGTCTGACTCTAACGGAAAGACTAATCTACAGATGGCTGAGAATCTCATCTATTCCAGCCGAGAAGAGGGTAAATACACACACACACACACAGCCACTAATACCCCATGAGTTTTGTGAGTGCATTGAGCCTGTAAAAAAAAAAAAAAACTTATTCCACAAACAGTGGTTATGGACTAATCATTTCTTAGCAACGTTCATATCAACAAGACTCTGTGGAGACCAGATTAGCTTTCTTAATCAAATCACCCTCAGTGTCCCAAATGGTCAACACAGCCCCTCCCTTTCACAGACATTGGACAGTGAGAGTCTGTCTGTTGACATATATTTATACGGAGAAGCTGGGGGAAGGTACAGCATTTCAAGGTTTTATTATTATTATTATTATTAATTAGACTGTCTTGTAAATGTTCCCAGCTAAAAGCTGAATTGCAGTATACAGACAAGAAACAAAGAAGAAGAAATATATGGAGAATGGAAGTCTTAAAGTTCTGTTGAGAGAGGGAAAAGCAGGGTTGTACAGCGTTCATCGCTATGGTGATGCAACAAACTGTCACTTTCTGTTAAAGGCTGACTGACAAACGAAAAGGCCAAGGGTTAAAAAAAAGAACACACATTTTAAACCACAAGACCTGCCGTTTTATTTGAATCTAGAATGGTTTAATTCTACTTCTAACTTCCCTTTCAATTTAAATTGCTAAACAGATTGTGAAAATAGTATGGAAGGCAAGTCTTCCGAACGACACTCCTGCTTTCTCAGTCTGTGTTCTTTGTAGACTAGTCCCTGGCATTGGGTTCATCACTGTCTCTAGAGGAAAGTGGAGACTACTGGGGAAAACAACTAGAGAAAACACTCTCTCTCTCTGTGTCTCTCTGTCCCTCTCTCTCTCTCTCTCTCTCTGTCCCTCTCTCCTCTCTCTCTGTCCCTCTCTCCTCTCTCTCTGTCCCTCTCTCTCTCTCTCTCTCTCTCTCTCTCTGTCCCTCTCTCCTCTCTCTCTGTCCCTCTCTCTCTCTGTGTCTCTCTGTCCCTCTCTCTCTCTCTCTGTGTCTCTCTCTCTCTCTCTGTCCCTCTCTCTCTCTCTGTGTGTCTCTCTCTCTCTGTCCCTCTCTCTCTCTCTGTCCCTCTCTCTCTCTCTCTCTCTCTGTCCCTCTCTCTTTCTCTGAATCTCTCTCTCTCTCTCTGTCCCCCTCTCTCTCTCTCTCTCTGTGTGTCTCTCTCTCTGTCCCTCTCTCTCTCTCTCTGAATCTCTCTCTCTCTCTCTGAATCTCTCTCTCTCTGTCCCTCTCTCTCTCTCTGTATCTCTGTCTCTGTGTCCCTCTCTCTCTCTCTGTCCCTCTCTCTCTCTGTCTCTCTCTCTCAAATGAAGGTTTGATTTATGGTTTTGTCCCTTACCCCTCCCTCTCTCCCCCTCTACAGTGAATGAGTTCTGGGTAAGTGTGCAGAGGACCGAGGCCTCAGAGCGTTGTGGTCTGTTGGGAACCTACTGGCTGAAGGCTGACAATGACAGTCTTATACTGAAGGAGTCCAGGACCAAGAGCAGTCTACTGATCTGGCCCTACAAACTACTGAGGAGATATGGACGTGACAAGGTGGGTTTATATATATACACACACACACACACACCAGCTTTTTCCGTTAGGAAAATGTGGCGCCCGACAAGGAAGATTTTAATTTCCCAGTCATTTGAGAAATGCACCAGACCCATATGCATTGGGTGAGTAACCTATTAGGGAGGTCCAACCACGGTGCTCAGAATGACACAAATCACATGTAGATTATGGTAATTCATATTAACAGAACATACAACTCCTGTAATGGAGCAGCCAATAAAACGTCATTTTCAAACATTTGCCAAAATACAATTTGTGGGAAATCACCGTTCTAAACAGAGCACCTGATGCCAGCATTATATGACAGAGATGAACATCTCCTTTAGAAACGTAGAAAGACGATGAATCTGAAGATACAACAACTAGGATCGGTCGCAAATATGACTAGGATTGTGCTTTTGGCTTCTGGACAATGAATGAAAGTAAGTTCAAGTGAAAAACCAATGTAACAGGAGACAAATGGCGTATGAGGAAGTCCTTTCACAGGCAGCGCGTGACAAAACAACTAGCTGATTATTGAGTTGCGGCTGTCAGTGACAAAACATCTCAAATATGTGAAGATAATGTGTCTTGAGTATCATTTTAAAATGTCGAGGAGGAGTCCGTGGTGAAGATAGCCTATAGCCGTGTCCCTCTCCAGAATCCACTCAGCTGTCTCCTGCTAATTTTTGAACATTCATTGTTTCCTTTAGGAGTCTGTATTTGTATTTGGGCCCAAAAAGGTGCCAGTGTTTTTGTTGTTGCACTGAAACATGTAGTTAATCCCAGATAGGAGGGAATGCAGGTTTTAACTAATTAAACAACACAGATGAGGATGATCTACATGATCAAGTCTCTGTGTGTGATATTAAAAGTGGTTGATGTGAACCTGACTCACAGCTAAAACATGGAAAGAAAGCAATCCAATGTTATTTGTTGCCGAGACTTTACTGCAAATGACACTCATGTCTTGAGAAAAAAACAATACACTACTATTGCAGTTAGCCATGACAGCCTTTATAACAGAACGCTTGTTACCATGACAGCCTTTATAACAGAATGCTTGTTACCATGACAGCCTTTATAACAGAATGCTTGTTACCATGACAGCCTTTATAATAGAATGCTTGTTACCATGACAGCCTTTATTACAGAATGCTTGTTACCATGACAGCCTTTATAACAGAATGCTTGTTACCATGACAGCCTTTATAACAGAATGCTTGTTACCATGACAGCCTTTATAACAGAATGCTTGTTACCATGACAGCCTTTATAACAGAATGCTTGTTACCATGACAGCCGTTATAACAGAATGCTTGTTACCATGACAGCCTTTATAACAGAATGCTTGTTACCATGACAGCCTTTATAACAGAATGCTTGTTACCATGACAGCCTTTATAACAGAATGCTTGTTACCATGACAGCCTTTATAACAGAATGCTTGTTACCATGACAGCCGTTATAACAGAATGCTTGTTACCATGACAGCCTTTATAATAGAACGCTTGTGACCTCACATAAATATTGCACTTGGGAAAACAACATCTTAAAGTAGAAATATAATGAAACAAACAGGCATATTTTTGTTCCATTATAGTGGCCACTACAGTAGACATCGATCAAGTGCACAAGGCTACATGTGTGCAAAAATAACGTTCACAGAGTACATTTTTTTTATAATTCCCCCTCACTCACACCACAAGTGTTACTGTCAAGTTCAACACAACTAAAGCAATATCTTTGGGCTACACGGCACATTATTACATTGTACACTTTCTGCCTGTGGCCGTCTGTTGTACAATGTGCCAGCAGAGCATGATACCCTTTGTTGGCATAAATGATCACTTTCAGTCAGAGAGGACACCTGGGATAACCCCTTTTTATCCACTGTATTGAAAGAGGGAAAGTGTGTGGTGTTCCTTTTCACGTCTATGGTGGCATCCAGCTTAAACCAGGCCCAGCTCCAGCTCCAGCTCCAGCTCTAGCTCTAGCTCCAGGCCCAGCTCCAGCTCCAGCTCTAGCTCTAGCTCCAGGTCCAGCTCTAGCTCCAGCTCCAGCTCCAGGCCCAGCTCCAGGCCCAGCTCCAGCTCCAGGCCCAGCTCCAGGCCCAGCTCCAGCTCTAGCTCCAGCTCTAGCTCCAGCTCCAGCTCCAGCTCGATCCCTGAATCCACTTGTTTAAAACCTCTCTGGGATAGGTGGGACATTTAGCGTCTGACAGCCTGCCTAACATATTCAATTTGGCCGGTAACAATTTTATTTATCGACTTTTTTCAAAAAAAATGTACCGACCAAAAGCCTGCCCTTATTGGCTAACGGAACCTCTGACACACAGGTGTATGGATGCCGAACGCACGCACTCATTTTAACATTCTGTCATGTTCAACTTCATAAAAAAACATGTTTTCCTGTCTTAAGAGGTACGTTTTTATGTTATTTTTTTAAAAACTATAGCCAAGTGCAAAATAAAGTAACAGGGTTGACCGTAAAGAGGGTTAACGATTTCTTCTTAAATGAGCCTTTAAACCCCCTTGTGAGGGGGAATGGAAGCTTGTTGTGTTGCAACAGGAAGTTGCATTTGAATGCGAGCTTCATCCTTTTGTTCAGTCATTGTTAATTCATTTCCAGCCTGTCTGTCTATGCATAACAGGTTGGACGTGTTTTTCTCGACCCGCTCCCCTGCTTTTACTCTATGAATATTTGAATATTAAATGTTCAATGGTAAAAACATTTTTTTTAAAGGAGTAGTTTCACCATATAAAAACGAGAGGTCAGTTCATGTAACGTTAAAGATGTAAAAAAAGACGTAAATTTAATCACTAATTAAATAAAGTATATAATAATCTTGGGAATTTAGGACTTTGTCAAAGCAACAAAATAACTAGGGCTTTACAATGATGGTGAAAAGCTGGAGAAATGTTGGGATTAAGTGGGTTCACATCTTCCTACAAGTGACACAGGGTTGCTGAATACTGGCACTTTAGCAAGCCTATATTCATATAAAAATCAGATTGATTTAATGTAAAGGATACCCAACTAAATGAGGGATACAAAGTAAAACATTTAAAAAGTCATTTTATCAATGCAAGATATTTAAGCTTGCTTAGATGTCATTTTTTTTGCAGTGAAACATGACAGTGTCGCCATCGTTTATACACATTTCACTACACTCGCATCTGCTAACCATGTGCATGTGACAAATAAATTAGATTTTACATTTTTGTTGAAATGTTGAAATAAACATGTTTCCAACCCCCAAGTCGCACACTCAAACTGTAAATATATTGTAAATGTTGTAATGTATTGTTTTATCAATTGGGGAGAGAAAGTACGACATGAATTCAACGATGTACACCGAATTGACAAAAGTGATCCACTGGAACGCGCCCAGAGAGCAGGGTGCCAAGTAAGGTCTATGGTTTTAGAACAGATACAGCTAAAGGAGGTTATTACTATTACCACTACCTGAGGTTATTACTATTACCACTACCTATTACTATTACCACTACCTGGGGTTATTACTATTACCACTACCTGGGGTTATTACTATTACCACTACCTGGGGTTATTACTATTACCACTACCTGGGGTTATTACTATTACCACTACCTGGGGTTATTACCACTACCTGAGGTTATTACTATTACCACTACCTGGGGTTATTACTATTACCACTACCTATTACCACTACCTGAGGGTATTACTATTACCACTACCTGAGGTTATTACTATTACCACTACCTGGGGTTATTACTATTACCACTACCTATTACCACTACCTGAGGTTATTACTATTACCACTACCTGAGGTTATTACTATTACCACTACCTGGGGTTATTACTATTACCACTACCTGAGGTTATTACCACTACCTATTACTATTACCACTACCTGGGGTTATTACTATTACCACTACCTGGGGTTATTACTATTACCACTACCTATTACCACTACCTGGGGTTATTACTATTACCACTACCTATTACCACTACCTGGGGTTATTACTATTACCACTACCTATTACCACTACCTGGGGTTATTACTATTACCACTACCTGAGGTTATTACCACTACCTATTACTATTACCACTACCTGGGGTTATTACTATTACCACTACCTATTACCACTACCTGGGGTTATTACTATTACCACTACCTATTACCACTACCTGAGGTTATTACTATTACCACTACCTGGGGTTATTACTATTACCACTACCTGGGGTTATTACTATTACCACTACCTGGGGTTATTACTATTACCACTACCTGGGGTTATTACTATTACCACTACCTATTACTATTACCACTACCTGTGATTATTACTATTACCACTACCTGGGGTTATAACTATTACCACTACCTATTAATATTACCACTACCTATTAATATTACCACTACCTGGGGTTATTAATATTACCACTACCTATTAATATTACCACTACCTATTAATATTACCACTATCTATTAATATTACCACTACCTATTAATATTACCACTACCTATTAATATTACCACTACCTATTAATATTACCACTACCTGGGGTTATGAATATTACCACTACAACAACCACCCGAGCCACGGCCTGTTCACCCCGCTATCATCCAGAAGGCGAGGTCTGTACAGGTGCATATAGGCTGGGACCGAGAGACTGAAAAACATCTTCTATCTCAAAGCCAGCAGACTGTTAAACAGCCATCACTAGCCGGCTACCACCCGGCTACTCAACCCTGCACCTTAGAGGATGCTGCCCTATGTACATAGACATGGAATCACTGGTCACTTTAATAATGGAATCACTGGTCACTTTAATAGTGTTTACATACTGTTTTACTCATTTCATGTGTTTATACTGTATTATATTCTACTGTATTTTAGTCAATGCCACTCCGACATCGCTCTTCCAAATGTTTTTATATATTTCTTAATTTCATTATTTTACTTTTAGATGTGTGAGTATTGTTGTGAATTGTTAAGATACTACTGCGCTGTTGGAGCAAGAAACACACGCATTTCGCTACACCCGCAATAACATCTGCTAAACATGTGTATTTGACCAATAACATCTGCTAAACATGTGTATTTGACTAATAACATCTGCTAAACATGTGTATTTGACTAATAACATCTGCTAAACATGTGTATTTGACCAATAACATCTGCTAAACATGTGTATTTGACCAATAACATCTGCTAAACATGTGTATGTGACTAACATCTGCTAAACATGTGTATTTGACCAATAACATCTGCTAACCATGTGTATTTGACCAATAACATCTGCTAACCATGTGTAATTGACCAATAACATCTGCTAACCATGTGTATTTGACTAACATCTGCTAAATATGTGTATTTGACCAATAACATCTGCTAACCATGTGTATTTGACCAATAACATCTGCTAACCATGTGTATTTGACTAACATCTGCTAAACATGTGTATTTGACCAATAACATCTGCTAACCATGTGTATTTGACTAACATCTGCTAAGTATGTGTATTTGACCTGTGGGTTTTACTTCATAACCATGATGGTGACTTGCTTTCTTTCAGTCAGTGGCTTTAGAGATGTTTTTTTAGGAGATGGGTGTTTGTTGTCAGCTGCTGTTTTGTTTATACGACCTGATGTCTTATGAATCGTATCAATTTCACAATAACATTTCACAGACTAGAGACAATAACACTAAGTTATTATACATTTATCATCAAAATAAGAGTCAGAATAAAATGAAAGCTTGTTTGTCCCTCTCTCCGGGGGATATGCTATCTGACCTATAGAATGTAGATTATGTTGTATAATTTTGTTGTTCGTTTGTTTGTTTGTTTTGTTTTCAGGTGATGTTTTCGTTCGAGGCGGGGCGGCGCTGCGATTCTGGTCCGGGGAACTTCAACTTCGAGACCAAACAGGGTAACGAGATCTTCCTCATCGTGGAGCAGGCCATCCAATCACAGAAAGCCCTGGCCGAGGAGTGCCACTCCAGCTACCATTTGAGCAGCCTGGAATCCGACCCTGGCCCTGCCCTCATTCAGCAACGCAGCTCCGTGGCAACGGGAGGTGGCCTGGTAGTCGACGGCAACACCACTAACCGGGATCTGGATGGCGATTCCAGTTCCGGAGGGAGTAAGCCTGGATCAGCCGATGGAGTGTTCGGGAGGAGGGAGGGAGATGGAGGGAAGAGCCAAAATCAGAACCAAAAAGGGAGGAGTTTACCAGAGCCACCGCCGTTGGTGATAGGAATGGGGGGGACGCCCCCGCGCTCACCCATGCCTCGAGGAGGTTAGTCTCATCACGTTTAGTGTACTTTTAGAATCATACTCATTTTAATGTGACTGGGGGTTTTGAAAAGTGCCTAAAATTAGACGTATTATTTATTGTAAGTAGGAGGAGGAAGTTGTGGTGTGATTTTATTGTATTGAGATTGTAAGCGTTTTGATGTTTTTTTCTCTCTTTTCGTTTTAAATACTTTGATTGTTGTCTTTTTTCGTAGACTGTGTGTACATGCTGATGACTGACAAACCCAATTTTAATATTGATTAATACAATATTTGTTGTCTTAGGTAAAGGAGTCGGAGCGACCTCGTCTCAAGAGGAACAGGGGAGTGTGTACTCTGAACCCGCTGACTCTGTCCGTCTCTCCTCTCTCTCCGCCGGCGACTGTCTCTACTCTGACCCTGTGGATACAATCAAGACACAGACCCCCAACTCCCTAAACCTTCCAATCCCCACCCCCCGACTCCGACCCCTCGGCGACGAGGGAGGGGTCTTCGGGATTGGGGGTCGTAACCATGGCAACAACCAGCCCGATCCCCTCTATTCGGACCTCTATGATCGAATCAGTTTGGATCTGATACAGAATATGGGTGTTATGGGGCTGGACGAAGGAGGAGGAGGGAGAGGGAGAGGAGGGAGAGGAGGAGGGGGGAGAGGAGGAGGGGGGAACATGCGTTCTCTCGGGGGTCAGGCGGAAGGGTCATCGTCACTCACCGACGCCGAACACATCTATGATGAACCAGAGGGGCGAGCAGGAGGTGGTGTTTTGGGAAAAGACAGCCCTCCTCCTCAGCCCCACGAGGGGCTCTACAACCTGCCTACAGACAACTACGCAGTCCCCTCCTATGGAAAACAACCACAGCCTCCCCTCGTCATCAGAGGACCAGGGGGCTCCAAGTGGCCACCCAAGCCTGCTACCACCCCCAAGCCCAAAAAGGCTGCTCTTCCTCGGAAGGATCCCGTGCCTCTGCCCCTGGGGAAGGCTGGGCCTGGAGGTCCAACTAACCTGAACAATAATAACAGTAGCGGAGGAGGGGCCTGGGGTGTAGTTGGGGGAGGGGGAGACCGGGCCAGGGGTGTAGGTGGGGAAGGAGGAGGGGAAGGTAGGCACACAGAGCTCTACAGTAAAGTGTCGAGACACAAGCCCCCTCCCAATCCCTGGTACCCCCACACCGGCCTGCGATCCCCTGATATCATCTATGACAATCTGGGAGACATTTAAGCCCCTAAACAGGACTGGATGGTTGTATTCATGAGGCACCAAAATGGAAGAAAACGGACTGAAACAGTGAGGACAACCTGGGACTCCATTTTGAACACGACCCAGCAGATTAAAAAGTGGTGGCTTGATCGCGATCTTCTCCTGTTGCATCTTGGGACATGTAGTTCAGGGAAGACGCGTACCATACCATGGTTGCAAGCAAAGCTAACCAAGAGGACATGGGACGTGAGTGTGAATGTTTGGTCAAACACAACAGTTGGCCAACAGAAACCTCTATGTGGCTAAGCAGACAGAGACACAGGGTGTGTCCCAAAGAGCACCCTATTCCCTAATTATAGTGCACTACTTTTGACCAGGGCCCTATAGACCCTGGTTAAAAAAGAGTGTACTTCAATAGAGAATAGGACACACATTTGGGACGCACACTCAGAAGTGGGAAATACTTATGTGGTTGCAGCAAGTTGAGTGTTCTGCGTGTCAGCGGGAGACGTGTGTGTGTGTGTGTGTGTGTGTCAATGTTGACTATGCACTTACTGGAAAGACTATAACATGTTTCTGCTTTGTAAACTGATATGATGCTAATCACTCATCATAATCTGTAACCTTCAAACAGACATTTTAGAGCAAAAAAAAAACTGTGATTGTTATTTTTTTCATCATCACGTCTAAACTATGGAGACTCAACTGTTGGGAGATCGAGAGCTTATGAAATGGGGGACTTTCAGAATTGGGACCTCAATGGACACAACATGTGATTGTTTTGTCTGTGTCCCAAGTGGCACTATGTTCCCTATTTGGTGTATTACTTTTGACTAGAGTCCTATGGGTCCTGGTCAAAAGTAGTGCACTTCATAGGGAATAGGGCACCCTTTTTTTCATTTCGTTTGTTGTTGTACCTATCTCCAGCTACTAAACATGTAATGCAGGTGTGTGTTTTTTTTGCTTCTTTCTGTGTGTCAAAAACAGCTGTGCTGTGTTGTAAATATGATAAAAATTCTATTAATAAAAATCTGAGAAAAAAATAACTATATTTAGTGTTATCCATCTAAAGCAAAATTCATTCCAACTACAGTGTCACAGATTGAATTGAGAAACCTATTGGTCAAAAGAAACTCAAAACAGTTGTGTGTGTGTGTGTGTGTGTGTGGACTATCCCTATAGAATAGTCAGATAAGACTCAAGGGGAATATTTTTGATTTCTTTGACAGATGTGACCTTTTGGATTGGACCAGAGTGTGTTTTGTAACGAGTTGAACCAGAGTTTAATGAGGAAGACAGAAGTTTTTTATGTCTGCTCCCTCGTTTCGAAACTACAGGTTAAACTGTGCGAGTGGTGTGGTGTGTGTATGTGGGTCTGTATAGGTTGAGAGAGGAGGGCAAAGTGATGGACATACCAGGGATTCAGAAAGATGGGGGGGTGGAGGTGTATCTAAAATATAATCGCGAGGTAAAGGAGCTGGAGGGGAAGAGAAAGACAGGAACGTTTGAGAGAGAAAATGGTGAGACAATAAAACATTTTTAAAAAGAAGTCAGAGAAAGTGTTTGTGTGAGGTGACGAGTGAGGAAAAGGGAGAACGAGAAGGTATGTGAAAGAAAGAGGAGAAAGAGGGAAGAGAGAGACAGACGGGAAAAGGCCTATAACAGCCAACCAGACACTATGTTAATTTAGCCAGCATTCTTTCATTCACTTCAATTTAGTTAGTTTTTTTAAAGTTTTTTTTTTTTCTCTCTCATTTGTTTTTTTTCCTGAGGTCTTGGTTAAGATTCACGGCATGCTAGCGCTGGCGTCCCTGGAACGTTGCTAACAACAACCAGACAACAGAACGCCTCGGTGAAAAGAAAGAAAGGAATCTTTCAGGTCAATTTCAAATGGCCTCGGTAGCAGCCGGTCGTTAGGAAAACAACAAAACAAAATGGGGATTCTAGAAGATGTCATAATGCTATCGTTGAGAGCATGAACACTCAAGCCACCTCTTCTCTCTCTCTCTGTCTCTCACACACCTTTAACCTTACATTTAATGTGTGAATGATCTATTTAAATATATTGTCTGACTTTGTGTTATTGTGTGTGGGGACTGTCTGCTATATTTCAGCCTAGCTCCAGTGGTTTAGTTTATTCAGTGAGGAAGTGCCTAAATGTTTCTCTCCTCCCGTGCTTTCCCTCTGACCTTTTAGACAGCTGTTATGGTTAGTGCTATCCGGGGTTCCTTGGGACGACCCTACCCTAAACCTTAACCAATGGGGGGAGGGGCGTCCCAAGGATCTCATCTGCGCCATAACTCAATTTAACCTGAGTGTCTGACTGTGTGTGTAACTCTCTCTGTGTCTGACTGTGTGTGTGTGTGTGTGTGTGTCTGTGTGTGTGTGTTACAGCCTGGATGCCTGATAACATCCGGCCATCAGGTATTTTCTATTAACCTCTGTGTACCGTGTGTACTGTGTCTGTACTGTGTGTGTGTCTCGCTGTGTGTTTACAGCTGTCCTGTCTCGCCGTGTGTTTACAGCTGTCCGGTCTCCCACGCGTCTGCCATCAAGGCACTCAAGAAGCTGAATCACTCAGATCTCTTCAATCTGTATCCATGAGGCACAAGATGGTTATTTCTTACATTATTAGCCCAGGAAATGTCTTGTGTTATTACACACAGCCGGAAATAACTTTTGGATATCAGAGTGGCGGTAACTCACCAGCATTACCAGCTATACGACCAGGAATACGACTTTCCCGATTTGGATCCTTTTTTCGTACCCCCCTTGGGATTTGAACTTATTCCAGAGGCTGATCCAAAAGTATTCGGCGTGGACTTCTAGTCCCGACTCAGGAGGCGCGCACACCACCCACCGCTTCCGAGTATATTACTTGCTAATGTTCAGTCTTTGGCTAATAAAGTAGACGAGCTCAGGGCGAGGATCTCCTTCCAGAGAGACATCAGGGATTGTAACATATTCTGTTTCACGGAAACATGGCTCTCGGGATATACTGTCTGAGTCCGTACAGCCAGTTAGGTTCTCAGTTCATTGCGCAGACAGGAATAAATATCTCTCTGGGAAGAAGGGCGATGGTGTATGTTTATATAATTAAACGACTCGTGGTGTTACAGTGATAACGTACAGGAACTCAAGTCCTTTCGTTCACCCGACCTAGAATACCACACAATCAAATGCTGACCGTATTACCTCCCAAGATAATTATTTTCGGTTATAGTCACAGCCGTGTATATTCTCCCTCAAGCCGATACCACGACGGCCCTCAAAAGAACTACACTGGACTCTATGCAAACTGGAAACCACATATCCTGAGGCTGTATTTGTTGTAGCCGGGAATTTTAACAAAGCTAATCTGAGAAAAACGCTACCAAAGTTCTACCAACACCATTGACTGTAGCACTCGCTCTGGTACAACATTGGACCACTTCTACTCAGCTTTCCGAAATGCCTACAAAGCCCTCCTCTGTCCTCCTTTCGGCAAATCTGATCACGACTCAATTTTGCTCCTCCCTGCCTATATACGGACACTCAAACAGGAAGTACCCGTGCTATGGACTATTCAATGCTGGTCTGACCAATCATGCTTCACTATTGTTTTGATCCCGCCGACTGGGATATGTTCCAAGTAGCCTCTGAGAATAACATTGACGAATACACAGATACGGTGACTGAGTTTATTAGGAAATGTATAGTAGATGTTGTTCCCACTGGGACTATTAAAACCTACCCAAACCAGAAACTGTTTGCATTCGCGCAAAACTGAAAGCGCAAACCACCGCAATTAACAAGGTGACTGGGAAAATGGCCAAATACAAACAGCGTAGTTATTCCAGGGCGGCAGGTAGCCTAGTGATTAGAACGTTGGACTAGTAACCGAAAGGTTGCAAGATCGAATCCGCGAGCTGACAAGGTAAAAAATCTGTCATTCTGGCCCTGAACAAGGCAGTTAACCCATTGTTCCTAGGCCATCATTGAAAATAAGAATTTGTTCTTAACTGACTTGCCTAGTTAAATAAAGGTAAAATAAATAAAAATTCCCTCCATAAGGAAAACAAGCAAGTCCTCAGTACAGAAACAAAGTGGAGTCACAATTCAATGGCTCAGACATGTGGCAGGGTCTACAGGAAATCACAGATTACAAAGAGAACACCAGCCATGTCACGGACACCGATGTTTTGCTTGTGGACAAGCTTAACACCCTTTTCAACCTCTTTGAGGATAACACAGTGCCACCGACGCGGCCCGCTACCAAGGACTGTGGGCTCTCCTTCTCCGTGGTTGTTGTGAGTACGACATTTAAGCGTGTTAACCCTCGCAAGGCTGCTGGCCCAGACGGCATCACTAGCCGCGTCCTCAGAGCATGTGCAGACTAGCTGACTGGAGTGTTTACGGACATATTCAATCTCTCGCTATCCCAGTCTTCTGTCCCCACATGCTTCAAGATGGCCACCATTGTTCTTGTACCCAAGAAGGCAAAGGTAAGTGAACTAAATGACTATCGGCCCGTAGCACTCACTTCTGTCATCATGAAGTGCTTTGAGAGACTATTCAAGGATCATATCACCTCCACCTTACATGTCACTCTAGACCCACTTAAATTTGCTTATCGCCCCAATAGATCCACAGACGATGCAATCGCCATCGCACTGCACACTGCCCTATCCCATCTGGACAAGAGAAATACCTATATAAGAATGCTGTTCATTGACTGTAGCTCAGCATTCAACACCATAGCTCATCATTAAGCTCGGGGCCCTGGGTCGGAACCCCGCCCTGTGCAACTGGGTTCTGGACTTCCTGACGGGCTGTCCGAGATAAAGTATTGAGATAAACTTTTGTTATTGACCAAATATGTATTTTCCACCATAATTTGCAAATAAATACATTAAAGATCCTACAATGTGATTTTCTGGATTTTTTTCTCTCATTTTGTCTGTCATAGTTGAAGTGTACCTATGATTAAAATTACAGGCCTCTCTCGTCTTTTTAAGTGGGAGAACTTGCACAATTGGTGGCTGACAATTATTTATTTTTTTTGCCCCACTATATATAGTGCAGCAGCCTCTAAGGTGCTAGTGGTGGCTATTTAACAGTCTGATTGTCACCTTCTGACCTTAGTTCCTTTGTTACTGACTAAATACTTTTTTGCCCCACTGTACATAAGACTTGAAATCCCTGGCCACTTTAATAATAGAACACTAGTCACTTTAATAATGTTTACATATTTTGCATTACTCATCTCATGTGTATATACTGTATTATATTCTACTGTATTTTAGTCAGTGCCACTCAGACATTGCTCATCCAAATATTTATATATTCTTAATGACATTCCTTTACTTTAGATTTGTGTGTATTGTTGTGAAATTGTTACATATTACTTGTTAGATGTCACTTACTTGTCGGAGCAAGAAACGCAAGCATTTCGCAACACAATTAACATCTGTTAAACATGTGTACATATAACATCTGTTTAACATGTGTATGTGACCAATAGAATTTGATTTGGTCAGAAGTAAAGAGGGACTTGAGGGTGCCATTTGGAAACACAACCTCGTTTGAAGAAGTTTTAGTTCGTCTCTTTATTTTCCTTCATTTCTCTTTATTGGGAAGATTTACTTTGACTTCCTCGCCTGTGTAGACTTCCGTTAAACTTAGCTTGACATCCCAGAAGTTTATTCATAGATTTTGTGATTCGGTACATTGTTAAACTACTTCTATCTCAGTGGTTGACTCAGGGTAGTAGCATCGCGTTGACTTCCTGTGTCTGTGCGTTTCATTTCCTTGTCCTCTCCTCTAACTCTGCACCGCAGCAGAAAAATATGCCCCCTGCTCAGCTTTTTCCTTCGATTGTCCTCTCTCTGACTCACACACACACACACACACACACACACACACACAACTGAAACTGAAACGGCTGTGAAAAGAGGAAGTCCAGTATGAAGGGCACACCAGCCCTCTGAACTAACGTTAACCCGCGTCCTTCTCAAAACACATTGGAGGACAAGGTTGAGGGACCTCTGGCTTTCTCATACAGTAGGTTTTGAGAAGGAGATGACGCCCAGAAGTATGTAATTGAGATCTTCCCCCTTGTGTTTTAGTTTGTGTGTGTGATGCGTATGTTTTGGGTGTGTCACTATTTGGCCACAGGGACTTCTAATCAGTTGATAACTGCTGATCACAACTGAAACTAGCAGGTTCCACATGCAGGAACTTGTTTTATTTGAATATATGTTGATCTGTACAGTTAAAGTATTATCACATACAGTACACTGGATAGGTTCAGTGAAATGTGTTGCTTTACAGGGTCAGCCATAGTAGTACAGCGCCCAATGGAGCAAATGAGGGTTAAGTGGCAACTAACACAACAGAGGACCACAACAGAACATGAACATTTTTGTGAACATTTAAAAGAACAACACTGATTACATTCAACTACATTCACAGCCAGTCAAACAGAACTTCTATCAAAGTTTCAATATGGGGAGTTGTGGTTTATATCAGAGAGTAGTTAAGATGAGAGACAGGTTTCCATAACAAAGCTCTGTGATGTCACAAGTGAATGAAATTGATGTTTGTTTTTTTTGTTGACAAAGATAAACAATAAAATATACAAGTCAGGCAAGAACACACAAAAAACACCTGAACTTGGTCAGTGACTGAAATTCATCTCTCAGTGGGTGGAGGGGTTCTGTTCTGTGACATCACAATGCCATGACCTCGCCCGGACACTGTGAGTGGGTGGAATGGCGAGAGCCTTTTAAACGATTGGCTGTCTTGTGTGACATCACAATGCCATGACATCACCCGGACACTGTGAGTGGGTGGAATGGCGGGAGCCTGTTTAACAATTGGCTGACAGTTTCAAGTCTTGTGCCAAGTCTTGTGTGACATCACAACGCCGTGATGCCACAGTGTCATACTCTTCAGGGTTGTAGAGTTCAGTGGGTGGGCGGAATGGCGGGAGCCTGTTTAACCACTCAAATGTGTGTGTGTGTGTATGTGACTGTGTGTAATTATGAGTGTGTGACCGAACTCCTTGAATGACATCGTCACACAACAACCTCAGTTCTAGCCTCAACCCCGCTCTGACCTGTTTCTCCAGTACCCCCTCCATCAGTCCATCCACCCCGATCCAGCTTCCTTTACCCCCTCCGTCACCCCCCTGATCCAGCTTCCGTTTCCCCTAGATTACAGCCCTCGTCTATGTCTCAAACTGCACCCTATTCCCTATATAGTGCAGTACTTGTGACTAGGACTGACAGGGCAGGTCCATAGGGCTCTGGTCAGATGTAGTACACTAAGCAGAGAATAGGTTGCCCTTTGGAACTGAAGAGAGAGAGAGAGACCCCCTCTGTTTATTATGTCTCAGCAGTACACAGCAGGCGTTTGACTACTGGGGTGGGACAATGCAGACAATGCCTGCGTTTTACACATCGAACCTGTTTAAATCAGTCTTTATTTTTTTTTCTGGTCTTTGATTGGTTGCTTTTTATGCCGCCTCAGCACTCTGGACACGGCAGCGAGGGAAACAAAATCTAACTAATTAAGTATTGTGAGAAGGTTTTTAATAGGGGTGTTAAATCCATGAAACAACTATAGCTCTAACCATACTGTTGGAAGAGTGTGTGTGTGGTTGCAGGGTTACTGTAGGAAGAGTGTGTGTGTGTGATTGCAGTGTTACTGTAGGAAGAGTGCGTGTATGTGTGTGGTTGCAGGGTTACTGTAGGAAGAGTGTGTGTGTGTGTGTGTGTGGTTGCAGGGTTACTGTAGGAAGTGTGTGTGTGTGTGTGTGTGTGGTTTCAGGGTTTGTTTTACGGTGTTTCTCTGTTTAACGCTGACTGAGCTTCTTTTGAGGCCTCACCGACTCACTGTACAAATGACTCTACCATATGAACAGTTGGAAGGGTGTCCATCTTGTTTACAAACTTTGGATGTGGCCTAGAATTGCAGTCCCTCAGGGTAAGGGTTGAACTGGCTCGTTCCTCGAGTATAGCATTCGTGAGTCTACTTGCGTGTTTGCCATGTCTCTTCCTTAAGAGGTCAGTAGAAGTTGCTTGGAGCTCGAGGGAGTAGGGTGAAGTTGCCCCCTAGACGCTGATCTTGGGTCAATGTTACATTTCCCCCACTAATGGTTATTTGTTAGGATTGGGGCAGGCAAAGATGATCCTAGATCTGTACCTAAGGGAAACCTGCTTGCTTGTATGTTAAAGTGCTTTGAGTATAACATCGGGGGGGGGCCTACTTGCATGTTGAGCTTATTGGTTGAGTTCAGTCTAACACAGCATCGTCAGTAGATGTTCATCGGTCTGTGTCTCGGGGAAACTTCACCCGGGAGCGAGGTGGAATAACAGTCTCAACAGCATCGGTCTGTGTCTCGGGGGAACTTCACCCTGGAGCGAGGTGGAATAACAGTCTCAACAGCATCGGTCTGTGTCTAGGAGGAAACTTCACCCTGGAGCGAGGTGGAATAACAGTCTCACAGCATCGGTCTGTGTCTAGGAGGAAACTTCACCCTAGAGCGAGGTGGAATAACAGTCTCACAGCATCGGTCTGTGTCTAGGAGGAAACTTCACCCTGGAGCAAGGTGGAATAACAGTCTCAACAGCACCGGTCTGTGTCTCGGGGGAACTTCACCCTGGAGCGAGGTGGAATAACAGTCTCAACAGCATCGGTCTGTGTCTCGGGGGAACAACAGTCTCAACAGCATCGGTCTGTGTCTCGGGGGAACAACAGTCTCAACAGCATCGGTCTGTGTCTAGGGGGAAACTTCACCCTGGAGCGAGTTGGAATAACAGTCTCAACAGCACCGGTCTGTGTCTCGGGGGAACTTCACCCTGGAGCGAGGTGGAATAACAGTCTCAACAGCACCGGTCTGTGTCTAGGAGAAACTTCACCCTGGAGCGAGGTGGAATAACAGTCTCAACAGCATCGGTCTGTGTCTAGGAGAAACTTCACCCTGGAGCGAGGTGGAATAACAGTCTCAACAGCACCGGTCTGTGTCTAGGAGAAACTTCCCCCTGGAGCGAGGTGGAATAACAGTCTCAACAGCACCGGTCTGTGTCTCGGGGGAACTTCACCCTGGAGCGAGGTGGAATAACAGTCTCAACAGCATCGGCTTTGGTTGATAGTGGTAGTTTGTTCGTGTTCTGGTGGGTTATTAGTGTTGTTGAGCTGTTATTAGTGTTGTTGAGCTGTGGTGTGTTATTAGTGTTGTTGAGCTGTTAGTGTTGTTGAGCTGTGGTGTGTTATTAGTGTTGTTGAGCTGTTATTAGTGTTGTTGAGCTGTTATTAGTGTTGTTGTGCTGTTATTAGTGTTGTTGAGCTGTGGTGGGTTATTAGTGTTGTTGAGCTGTTATTAGTGTTGTTGAGCTGTGGTGGGTTATTAGCGTTGTTGAGCTGTGGTGTGTTATTAGTGTTGTTGAGCTGTTATTAGTGTTGTTGAGCTATTATTAGTGTTGTTGTGCTGTTCTTAGTGTTGTTGAGCTGTTATTAGTGTTGTTGAGCTGTGGTGGGTTCTTAGTGTTGTTGAGCTGTTATTAGTGTTGTTGAGCTGTGGTGGGTTATTAGCGTTGTTGAGCTGTGGTGTGTTATTAGTGTTGTTGAGCTGTTATTAGTGTTGTTGAGCTGTGGTGGGTTATTAGTATTGTTGAGCTGTGGTGTGTTAGTGTTGTTGAGCTGTTATTAGTGTTGTTGAGCTGTGGTGTGTTATTAGTGTTGTTGAGCTGTGGTGGGTTATTAGTGTTGTTGAGCTGTTATTAGTGTTGTTGAGCTGTGGTGTGTTAGTGTTGTTGAGCTGTGGTGGGTTATTAGCATGGTTGAGCTGTGGTGGGTTATTAGTGTTGTTGAACTGTGGTGGGTTATTAGTGTTGTTGAGCTTTGGTGGGTTATTCTTGTTGTTGAGCTGTTTTTACTGTTGCTGATCTCTGGTTGGTCATTCGTGTTGTTGAGCTGTAGTGGGTTATTAGTGTTGTTGAGCTGTTATTAGTGTTGTTGAGCTGTGCCGGGTTATTAGCGTTGTTGAGCTGTGGTGTGTTATTAGTGTTGTTGAGCTGTTATTAGTGTTGTTGAGCTGTTAGCATTGTTGAGCGGTGGTGGGTTATTAGCGTTGTTGAGCTGTGGTGGGTTATTAGTGTTGTTGAGCTGTTATTAGTATTGTTGAGCTGTGGTGGGGTATTAGTGTTGTTGAGCTGTTATTAGTATTGTTGAGCTGTGGTGGGTTATTAGTGTTGTTGAGCTGTGGTGGGTTATTAGTGTTGTTGAGCTGTGGTGGGTTATTAGTGTTGTTGAGCTGTTATTGGTGTTGTTGAGCTGTTATTAGTGTTGTTGAGCTGTTATTAGTGTTGTTGAGCTGTGGTGGGTTATTAGTGTTGTTATTAGTGCTGTTATTGGTGTTGTTGAGCTGTTATTAGCGTTGTTGAGCTGTTATTGGTGTTGTTGAGCTGTGGTGGGTTATTAGTGTTGTTATTAGTGCTGTTATTGGTGTTGTTGAGCTGTTATTAGCGTTGTTGAGCTGTTATTAGTGTTGTTGAGCTGTGGTGGGTTATTAGTGTTGTTATTAGTGCTGTTATTGGTGTTGTTGAGCTGTTATTAGCGTTGTTGAGCTGTTATTAGTGTTGTTGAGCTGTTATTGGCGTTGTTGAGCTGTGGTGGGGTATTAGTGTTGTTATTAGTGTTGTTGAGCTGTTATTGGTGTTGTTGAGCTGTGGTGGGGTATTAGTGTTGTTATTAGTGTTGTTGAGCTGTTATTGGTGTTGTTGAGCTGTTATTAGTGTTGTTGAGCTGTTATTGGCGTTGTTGAGCTGTGGTGGGGTATTAGTGTTGTTATTAGTGTTGTTGAGCTGTTATTGGTGTTGTTGAGCTGTGGTGGGTCTATCTCCTGTAGTACATTTTTGCTGTTTTATTGAACTATCATCTTTTGAGATGTTTGTTCTCAGGACTCCATTGTGAATGAGACACTGGTCTCAACTGGGATCCCGTGAATAAATAAAAAGTTCAGTAAAAAAATAACAAAATGAATCTATCAGTACTATCAATCTATCAGGGGAAACTTCACTCTGGAGAAAGCTGCAATAATAGTCTCACAGCATCATCAGCAAATCGTCGTCGTGGGAACAGAGGGGTGTGGCGGTGACCCGGGGGTCTGGGGTCATGGTGAGGGTTGGGCGAGACATCTTAGAGGGAGGAGGGGCCGAGGGGAGGGGCGCCACGGTGGCCCTGACTCTCCTGTTACCCCCCTGGAACTGACGACCCTGCTGCTGCTGCTGCTGCTGAGGGGGATGGAGGGAGGAGATAGAGAAGAAGGAGTAAGTTCCTGCGTATTGTGTGGGAGAGAGAACAAACACCGTTGTAAATACAACTCATATTTATGTTAATTTATTTTCCCTTTTGTACCTTAACTATTTGCACATAATATGAAATGTATAATGTCTTTATTCTTTGGATGTACATCTTTATTGTTTATTTCACTTTTGTAGATGATCTAAATTTAGCAAAAAAAAGTAACGTCCCCTTTTTCAGGACCCTGTTTTTCAAAGACTACAGGGCGACAGGACGGACAGCTGATCATCCTCACAGTGGCAGACCACATGTAACAACACCTGCACAGGATCGGTACATCCGAACATCACACCTGCGGGACAGGTACAGGATGGCAACAACAACTGTCCGAGTTACACCAGGAACGCACAATCCCTCCATCAGTGTTCAGACTGTCGGCAATAGGTTGAGAGAGGCTGGACTGAGGGCTTGTAGGCCTGTTGTAAGGCAGGTTCTCACCAGACATCACCGGCAACAACGTTGCCTATGGGCACAAACCCCCCCGTCTATGGACCAGACAGGACTGGTAAAAAGTGCTCTTCACTGACGAGTAGCGGTTTTGTCTCACCAGGGGTGCTGGTCGGATTCACGTTTATCGTCGAAGGAATGAGTGTTACACCGAGGCCTGTACTCTGGAGCGGGATCGATTTGGTGGTGGAGGGTCCGTCATGGTCTGGGGCGGTGTGTCACAGCATCATCGGACTGAGCTTGTTGTCATTTCAGGCAATCTCAACACTGCGTTACAGGGAAGACATTCTCCTCCCTCATGTGGTACCCTTCCTGCAGGCTCATCCTAACATGACAATGCCACCAGCCATACTGCTCGTTCTGTGCGTGATTTCCTGCAAGACAGGAATGTCAGTGTAGCCCGGATCTCAATCCCATTGAGCACGTCTGGGACCTGTTGGATTGGAGGGTGAGGGCTAGGGCCACTCCCCCCAGAAATATCCGGGAACTTGCAGGTGCCTTGGTGGAAGAGTGGGGTAACATCTCACAGCAAGAACTGACAAATCTGGTGCAGTCCATGAGGAGGAGATGCACTGCAGTACTTAATGCAGCTGGTGGCCACACCAGATACTGACTGTTACTTTTGATTTTGACCCCCCCTTTGTTCAGGGACACATTGTTCCATTTCTGTTAGTCACATGTCTGTGGAACTTGTTCAGTTTATGTCTCAGTTGTTGAATCTTGCTTGTTATGTTCATACAAATATTTACACATCTTAAGTTTGCTGAAAACAAACGCAGTTGACAGTGAGAGGACGTTTATTTTTTTTGCTGAGTTTAGTTCACTTGCTCTGGCAATGTTAACATGTTTCCCGTGCCATTAAAGCCAGAGAGAGGGAGATAAAGGGTCGAAGACTAAGTCACTGTGTATTTCACATTACAAAGCATTTAGTTATTTACTAGAAAGGGAGTGGAAAGAGAAAGTGACAGAGAGAAAGACAGAAATAGACGAGAGAGGTGAGATACTGTTAAAGGGGAGGAGGGAGAGAGAGAGAGGCAGACCTGTCTGTCAAGAGACGACAGGCTATGTGCACACTGCCCACAAAATGAGTTGGAAACTGAGCTGCACTTCCTAACTTCGTGCCAAATGTATGACCATATTAGAGACACATATTTCCCTCAGATTACACAGACCCACAAAGAATTTGAAAACTAATTCAATTTTGATTAACTCCCATATCTATTGGGTGAAATACCACAGTGTTCCATCACAGCAGGATTTGTGACTTGTTGCAACAAGCAAAGGTCAACCAGTGAAGAACAAACACCATTGTAAACACAACCCATATTTATGTTTATTTATTTTCCCTTTTGCACTTTAACTATTTGCACATTGTTACAAAACTATATATAGACATAATATGACATTTGAAATGTCTTTATTCTTTTGGAACTTTTATGAGTGATGTTTACTGTTCACTTTTTCTTGTTTATTTCACTTAAGTTTATTATCTATTTCACTTGCTTTGGCAATGTAAACTTATGTTTCCCATGCCAATGAAGCCCCTTGAATTGAGAGAGGTCAGGGGGAGAGAGCGAATCACTGTCACATTACATGATCTATTTGCATTGCAGGAGACCTTATCAGAGATGACCCATAAAGGTAACACACACACACACACACACACACACACACACACACACACACACACACACACACACACACACACACACACACACACACACACACACACACACACACACACAACCAAATGACCTGATCAGGAAACACTATGGGCTGTAGTAATAGCTGATAGCGACATGTATGGCATGATAATGAGTGACTAGGAGTTCATAGCACCAACAGACTGGCAACTCAGGCTAAAAGAATACCTAAGAATTGACTAAAAAGAAGAAGTCTATTGGTTGTGAGGTAATCATTGGAAGACACAGAAGTCTCCACGGTAACGGCCGGGTGACAGTTCCAGTTCCGCTCTCTCTCGTCTCTCTGACCCAGATTGAGACAGGGCGATTCGATTCGCTCAATCACTCCTCTAATACAATGAAATCACCCTGGAGACAGAGTGTGTGTGTATGAGTGACTGTATGTTTGAGTGAGTGAGTGCGTGTGTGCGTGTGAGAAACTTTTGCTAAATATGTCTCTGAAGTCAAGAAGTAAAATACTGCCATCTAGTGCATACTTTCAGAAGTAAAATTATCAGCTATATCATAATACAACATCTATATCATTTATATAATCTATAACATCTATATCATAATACAACATCTATATAATTTAAATGATCTATATAATACAACATCTATATAATTTATATAATCTATATCATCTATATAATCTATATCATTTATATAATCTATATCATAATACAACATCTATATAATCTATATCATAATAGAACATCTATATAATCTATATCATCTATATAATCTATATCATTTATATAATCTATATCATAATACAACATCTATATAATCTATATCATAATAGAACATCTATATAATCTTTATAATTTATATAATCTATATCATAAAACAACATAATCTATATCATAATACAACATCTATATAATCTATATCATTTATATAATCTATATCATAATACAACATCTATATAATCTATATCATTTATATAATCTATATCATAATACAACATCTATATAATCTATATCATAATACAACATCTATATAATCTTTATAATTTATATAATCTATATCATAATACAACATCATCCATATCATAATACAACATCTATACAATCTATATCATTTATATAATCTATATCATAATACAACATAATCTATATCATAATACAACAAGGAAGTAATACTAAGTGTATGTTGTGTAGTAAGCTGTTAGTAGCCCATGTGCCTCACCCTAATAAATCGGTCTATTTTCACCTCTTAATTTCATCTACTGTTCTGACTTGGTGGTGAACATGTAGCCTATAACCTGTTTTTGAGAAATATAATCATTGAATATTGTAAGAGCTTTCATTGTCTGCTTCTATGCCCCCATTATTTATCTTACGGTTCTGACTTGGTGTACAGGGAAAACACTGTAAGAACGGCCCATGTTCTGAATTCTGTTGCTGTACATTTCAAAAGTGCTGAACAAATAGTTATATTGACTACGTCCGTCCTACCTCCCTCAATGTCTTCATCGAAATTACGGATTGCCTCTTATCCGCTCGTCGTCCCCCTTATGCCATAGTTAGTACATCTCAATCGTCAGTAGAAACCACATTTGTTTAAGCAAGTCAGCCATATCAGCTATGTTTTTTTAAAAGGCAGTAAATGAGGCTGAATGAACCGTTATAGTTCAATTCATGTGTTGTTTAGTGTTGTTGCTTTGCTGGCATGTATCGCACATTTTTTTTGTTGCCCCACCAAGATTTACATACTAAAATCACCACTGCACAGAGATACCGTGACGAGATCCTGAGGCCCATTGTCATGCCATTCATCCCGCGGCCATCACCTCATGTTTCATCATGATAATGCACAGCCCCATGTTGCAAGGATCTGTACACAATTCCTGGAAGCTGAAATTGTCCCCGTTCTTCCATGGCCTGCATCCTCACCAGACATGTCGCCCATTAAGCATGTTTGGGATGCTCTGGATCGACGTGTACGACGGCGTGTTACATTTCCCGCCAATATCCAGCAACTTCGCACAGCCATTGAAGAGGAGTGGGACAACATTCTACAAGCCACAATTAACAGCCCGATCAACTCTATGTGAAGGAGATGTGTCGCGCTGCATGAGGCAAATGGTGGCGAGACCAGATACAGACTGGTTTTCTGATCCAATCCCCTTCCTTCTTTTAAAGGTGTCTGTGACCAACAGAAGCATATCTGTATTCCCAGTCATGTGAAATCCATAGATTAGGGCCTAATTAATTATTTAAATTGACTGATTTCCTTATATGAACTGTAACTCAGTAAAATCTTTGAAAAAAATCGTTACATGTTTCGTTTATATTTTTTGTGTTGAGTATATCTTGTGTGAATGTTAGTCCACTACAATCAAGTTGAAACAGAACAAACAGCTCAAGTATAACCATGAACTTTGACCCCAGTCATAAATGTCCAACGGTTAAACTAATCATTCACCAGGAACACATCATAAGCAGAGAAAAAGATGGTTCTGTGGTCATAGAAACGGAGAAACAGAGTCAAGGATCGTTAGTAGTAGACTGAACAGGGACAAACAAACCTGTCTTGGCTGTCGAGCGGGTGTAGTCGACGGGCCCACTGCTGGCCGTGGTTGGTCCCTGCGGGGAGTCTGTTGGGGTCTGTAGGGGAAATGACAGATCAACTGTTGTATTGTAGTAAGGGTGGTGACAGCAAGTACCTGTATGGATATGAGGGTGGTGACAGCAGTCCCCTGTATGGATATGAGGGTGGTGACAGCAGTCCCCTGTATGGATATGAGGGTGGTGACAGCAGTCCCCTGTATGGATATGAGGGTGGTGACAGCAGTCACCTGTATGGATATGAGGGTGGTGACAGCAGTCCCCTGTATGGATATGAGGGTGGTGACAGCAGTCACCTGTATGGATATGAGGGTGGTGACAGTAGGTACCTGTATGGATATGAGGGTGGTGACAGTAGGTACCTGTATGGATGTAAGGGTGGTGACAGTAGGTACCTGTATGGATATGAGGGTGGTGACAGCAGGTACCTGTATGGATATGAGGGTGGTGACAGCAGGTACCTGTATGGATATGAGGGTGGTGACAGTAGTCCCCTGCTCCTTAGGTGCTGGTAGAGGTTACTCCTCAGAGAGAGAGGGTTGAAGAGAGACTCTTCTTCTAGCTGACCCACACAACTCTGACAAGAGAGAGAGGAGAGAGAGAGAGAGAAGAGAGACATAGAGATCTTTTTATTTTACCTTTATTTAACCAGGTAGGCTAGTTGAGAACAAGTTCTCATTTGCAACTGCAACCTGGCCAAGATAAGGCAAAGCAGTGTGACACAGACAACAACACAGTTACACATGGAGTAAACAATAAACAAGCCAATAACACAATAAACAAGTCAATGACACAGTAGAAAAAAGAAAGTCTATATACAGTGTGTGCAAAAGGCATGAGGAGGTAGGCGATAAATAGGCCATAGGAGCGAATTATTACAATTTAGCAGATTAACAGTGGAGTGATAAATGAGCAGATGATGATATGCAAGTAGAGATACTGGTGTGCAAAAGAGCAGAAAAAAACTATGGGGATGAGGTAGGTAGATTGGGTGGGCTATTTACAGATGGACTATGTACAGCTGCAGCGATCGGTTAGCTGCTCAGATAGTTGATGTTTAAAGTTGGTGATGGAAATAAAAGTCTCCAATTTCAGCGATTTTTGCAATTTGTTCCAGTCACTGGCAGCAGAGAACTGTCAGGAAAGGCGGCCAAATGAGGTGTTAGCTTTGGGGATGATCAGTGAATTATACCTGCTGGAACGTGTGCTACGGGTGGGTGTTGTTATCGTGACTAGTGAACTGAGATAAGTCGGAGCTTTACCTAGCATAGACTTATAGATGACCTGGAGCCAGTGGGTCTGGCGACGAATATGTAGCGAGGGCCAGCCGACTAGAGCATACAGGTCGCAGTGGTGGGTGGTATAAGGTGATTTGGTAACAAAACAGATGTGCCATCAAACTAGACTGCATCCAGTTTGCTGAGTAGAGTATTGGAAGCTATTTTGTAGATGACATTGCCGAAGTCGAGGATCGGTAGGATAATCAGTTTTACTAGGGTAAGTTTGGCGGCGTGAGTGAAGGAGGCTTTGTTGCAAAATAGAAAGCCAATTATAGATTTGATTTTAGATTGGAGATGTATAATATGAGTCTGGAAGGAGAGTTTACAGTCTAGTCAGACACCTAGGTATTTATAGTTGTCCACATATTCTAGGTCGGAACCGTCCAGGGTGGTGATGCTAGTCGGGCGGGCGGGTGCGGGCAGCGAACGGTTGAAAAGCATGCATTTGGTTTTATTAGCATTTAAGAGCAGTTGGAGGCCACGGAAGGAGTGTTGTATGGCATTGAAGCTCGTCTGGAGGGCCAGAAGTATACAGAATGGTGTCGTCTGCGTAGAGGTGGATTAGGGAATCGCCCGCAGCAAGAGCGACATCATTGATATATACAGAGAAAAGAGTCAGCCCAAGAATTGAACCCTGTGGCACCCCCATAGAGACTGCCAGAGGTCCAGACAACAGGCCCTCCGATTTTACACAATGAACTCTGTCTGCAAAGTAGTTGGTGAACCAGGCGAGGCAGTCATTAGAGAAACCAAGGCTTGATTCGGGTGAAGGCTTTGCGAGTAGCTGTGGGGGGGGGGAGCTGTTGGCCGGGGTTAGAGAAGCCAGGACGAAGGCATGGCCAGCCGTTGAGAAATGCTTATTGAAATTTTCCATTATCATGGACTCATCAGTGGTGACCGTGTTACCTAGCCTCAGTGCAGTGGGAAGCTGGGAGGAGGTGCTCTTGTTCTCCATGGACTTCACAGTGTCCCAGAACTTTTTGGAGTTAGAGCTACAGGATGCAAACTTCTGCCTGAAAAAGCTGGCCTTTGCTTTCCTGACTTCCCTGAACAGTTGCATATCGCGGGGACTATTTGATGCTATTGCAGTCTGCCACAGGATGTTTTTGTGCTGGTCGAGGGCAGTCAGGTCTGGAGTGAACCAAGGGCTGTATCTGTTCTTGGTTCGGCATTTTTTTGAACGGGGCATGCTTATCTAAGATGGTGAGGAAGTTACTTTTAAAGAAAGACCAGGCATCCTCAACTGACGGGATGAGGTCAATATCCTTCCAAGATACCCGGGCCAGGTCGATTAGAAAGGCCTGCTCGCAGAAGTGTTTTAGGGAACGTTTGACAGTGATGAGGGGTGGTCATTTGACCGCGGACCCATAGCGGATACAGGCAACGAGGCAGTGATCGCTGAGATCCTGGTTGAAAACAGCAGAGGTGTATTTGGAGGGCAAGTTGGTCAGGATGATATCTATGAGGGTTTACGGATTTAGGGTCGTACCTGATGGGTTCCTTGATGATTTGTGTGAGATTGAGGGCATCTAGCTTAGATTGTAGGACTGCCGGGGTGTTAAGCATATCCCAGTTTAGGTCACCTAACAGAACAAACTCTGAAGCTAGATGGGGGGTGATCAATTCACAAATGGTGTCCAGGGCACAGCTGGGAGCGGAGGGGGGGTCGATAGCAGGCGGCAACAGTGAGAGACTTATTTCTGGAGAGGTTAATTTTTAAAATTAGAAGTTCAAACTGTTTGGGTATAGACCTGGAAAGTATGACAGAACTTTGCAGGCTCTCTCTGCAGTAGATTGCAACTCCTCCCCCTTTGGCAGTTCTATCTTGACAGAAAATGTTGTAGTTGGGTATGGAAATCTCAGAATCTTTGGTGGCCTTCCTAAGCCAGGATTCAGACAAGGCAAGGACATCAGGGTTGGCGGAATGTGCTAAAGAAGTGAGTAAAACAAACTTAGGGAGGTTTCTGATGTTGACATGCATGAAACCCAAGGCTTTTTTGATCACAGAAGTCAACAAATGAGGGTACCTGGGGACACACAGGGCCTGGGTTGACCTCCACAAGAAAGAGACATAGAGAGAGACATTTGTAATGTCTTTATTCTTTTGGAACTTCTGTGAGTTTAATGTTTACTGTTCATTTTAATGTTTTTTCCCTTTTGTTTATTATCTATTTTACTTGCTTTGGCAACGTATGTTTCCCATGACAATAAAGCCTTACATTTAATTGAAATTGAGAGAGAGAAAGAGAGAGGAGAGACATACAGAGAGAGAGTGTGTGTATGTATATTTAGTCATAGTAAAACAGGTGATTTATCTACAGTCTGTACCTGTATGGTGGTGAGTGCATCAGGTGGGGGGTCCTGATTTGAGACAGGCAGTTGGCAGGGCAGCAGCAGCTCTCTGTTTGCCACAGGTTTGAGGAGGAGGGAGAGAGAGGCAGAGGGCTGAAGGAGGTAGTGGCAACACACACCAGAACCAATAGAACTGGAACCAATAGGCTCTGAACGCACCAGTAGGAACCAGTCACGAGCCTGGAAAGAGAGAGGGAGCATTGAGGAGGAGGGAGAGAGAGAGAGAAAGAGAGCAGAACAGACCACCCCAGACAATGACCATGGCCTCCACATCACAGCAGGGCAGACAATTGAAGAACCCCAGGGGATCACAACCTCTCTGAGCACCCTCCCTGTCAGCCACCCTCCTGACAACCCCCCCTGTCAGCCAACCTCCTGACAACCCCCCCTGTAAGCTACCCTCCTGACAATCCCCCCTGTCAGCCACCCTCCTGACAACCCCGCCCTGTCAGCCACCCTCCTGACAACCCCCCGTCAGCCACCCTCCTGACAACCCCCCCTGTCAGCCACCCTCCTGACAACCCCCCCTGTCAGCCACCCTCCTGACAACCCCCCCCGTCAGCCCCCCCTGATAGCCTCCTGACAACCCCCCCTGTCAGCCACCCTGATAGCCACCCTGACAACCCCCCCTGATAGCCACCCTGATAGAACTCCTGACAACCCCCCCTGATAGCCTCCTGACAACCCCCCCTGTCAGCCACCCTGACAACCCCCCTGATAGCCACCCTGACAACCCCCCCTGATAGCCACCCTGAAATCCCCCCGTCAGCCACCCTGATAGCCACCCTGACAACCCCCCTGATAGCCTCCTGACAACCCCCCGTCAGCCACCTTGATAGCCTCCTGACAACCCCCCCTGTCAGCCACCCTGATAGCCACCCTGACAACCCCCTGTCAGCCACCCTGATAGCCTCCTGACAACCCCCCCTGTCAGCCACCCTGACAGCCTCCTGACAACCCCCCCGTCAGCCACCCTGATAGTCACCCTGACAACCCCCCCTAATAGCCATCTTGATAGAACTCCTGACAACCCCGTCAGCCACCCCGATAGCCACCCCGACAACCCCCCCTGATAGCCTCCTGACAACCCCCCCTGTCAGCCACCCTGATAGCCACCCTGACAACCCCCCCTGAACAACCCCCCCTGATAGCCACCCTGATCACCCCCCTGATAGCCACCCTGACAACCACCCCTGATAGCTCCCCTGACAACCTCCCGATAGCCACCCTGATAGCTACCCTGACGACCCCCCCTGATAGCCATCCTGATAACCCCCCCTGATAGCTCTCCTGACAACCCCCCCTGATAGCCACCCTGACAACCCCCCTGTCAGACACCCTGATAGCCTTCCTGACAACCCCCCCTGTCAGCCACCCTGATAGCCCTCCTGACAACCCCCCGTCAGCCACCCTGACAACCCCCCCTGTCAGCCACCCTGACAACCCCCCCTGATAGCCACCCTGACAACCCCTCTGATAGCTCTCCTGACAACCCCCCCTGTCAGCCACCCTGATAGCCCTCCTGACAACCCCCCCTGATAGCTACCCTGACAACCCCCCGATAGCCACCCTGACAACCCCACCTGATAGCCACCCTGACAACCACCCCTGATAGCCCTCCTGACAACCCCCCCTGATAGCCACCCTGATAGCCCTCCTGACAACCCCCCCTGTCAGCCACCCTGATAGTCCTCCTGACAACCCCCCTGTCAGCCACCCTGATAGCCCTCCTGACAAACCACCCTGTCAGCCACCCTGATAGCCTCCTGACAACCCCCCGTCAGCCACCCTGACAACCACCCCTGATAGCCCTCCTGACAACCCCCCCTGATAGCCACCCTGATAGCCCTCCTGACAACCCCCCCTGTCAGCCACCCTGATAGTCCTCCTGACAACCCCCCTGTCAGCCACCCTGATAGCCCTCCTGACAAACCACCCTATCAGCCACCCTGATAGCCTCCTGACAACCCCCCGTCAGCCACCCTGACAACCCCCTCTGATAGCCGCCCTGATAGCTACCCTGACAACCCCCCCTGATAGCCACCCTGATAGCTACCCTGACAACCCCCCGTCAGCCATCCTGACAACCCCCCGTCAGCCACCCTGACAACCCCCCCTGATAGCCACCCTGATAGCTACCCTGACAACCCCCCCCCCCTGATAGCCATCCTGACAACCCCCCCTGATAGCCATCCTGACAACCCCCCCTGATAGCCACCCTGACAACCCCCTGTCAGCCACCCTGATAGCCTCCTGACAACCCCTCGTCAGCCACCCTGATAGCCTCCTGACAACCCCTCGTCAGCCACCCTGATAGCCCTCCTGACAACTCAAATCTATTGGGTGGAATTCCAGAGTGTGCCATCACAGCATCAAGATTTGTGACCTGTTGCCACAAGAAAAGGGCAACCAGTGAAGAACAAACACCATTGTAAATACAACCCATATTTGTGTTTATTTATTTTCCCTTGTGTACTTGAACTATTTACACATCATATTAACTTTTGTTAGTGTAATATTTGAGGAGGAGGGATAGGGAGGCTGACAGCTGTAGTGGAAACAACACCAGAACCA
>NC_143030.1:11314592-11327092 GCF_057628025.1 Oncorhynchus mykiss
GAGAGACAAGAGGAAACAGACAGAGACAAGAGGAAACAGAGACAAGAGGAAACAGACAGAGAGACAAGTGGAAACAGACAGAGAGACAAAAGGAAACAGACAGAGAGACAAGAGGAAACAGAGACATGAGGAAACAGACAGAGAGACAAGAGGAAACAGACAGAGAGACAAAAGGAAACAGACAGCGAGACAAGAGGAAACAGACAGAGAGACAAGAGAGAAACAGGCAGAGACAAGAGGAAACAGACCCAAGAGGGAACAGACAGAGAGAAACCGGCAGAGACAAGAGGAAACAGACAGAGAGACAAGAAGAAACAGAGAGAGGAAACAGACAGAGAGAAGAGGAAACAGACAGAGACAAGAAGAAACAGACAGAGAGACAGAGACAAGAGGAAACAGACAGAAAGACAAGAGGAAGCAGACAGAGAGACACAGACAGAGAGACAAGAGGAAACAGACAGAGAGACACGAGGAAACAGACAGAGAGACCAAAGGAAACAGACAGAGAGACAAAAGGAAACAGACAGAGACAAGAGGAAACAGACATAGACAAGAGGAAACAGACAGAGAGACACAAGGAAACAGACAGAGATACAAAATGAAACAGACAGAGAGACAAGAGGAAACAGACAGAGAGACACAAGGAAACAGACAGAGAGACCAAAGGAAACAGACAGAGAGACCAAAGGAAACAGACAGAGAGACAAAAGGAAACAGACAGAGAGACACGAGGAAACAGACAGAGAGACCAAAGGAAACAGACAGAGAGACCAAAGGAAACAGACAGAGAGACAAAAGGAAACAGACAGAGAGACAAAAGGAAACAGACAGAGAGACACGAGGAAACAGACAGAGATACAAAATGAAACAGACAGAGAGACAAGAGGAAACAGACAGAGAGACACGAGGAAACAGACAGGGAGACCAAAGGCAACAGACAGAGAGACAAAAGGAAACAGACAGAGACAAGAGGAAACAGACAGAGAGACAAAAGGAAACAGACAGAGAGACCAAAGGAAACAGACAGAGAGACAAAAGGAAACAGACAGAGAGACAAGAGGAAACAGACAGAGAGACAAAAGGAAACAGACAGAGACAAGAGGAAACAGACAGAGAGACACGAGGAAACAGACAGAGAGACGCGAGGAAACAGACAGAGAGACCAAAGGAAACAGACAGAGACAAGAGGAAACAGACAGAGACCAAAGGAAACAGACAGAGAGACAAAAGGAAACAGACAGAGAGACACGAGGAAACAGACAGAGATACAAAATGAAACAGACAGAGAGACAAGAGGAAACAGACAGAGAGACACGAGGAAACAGACAGAGAGACCAAAGGAAACTGACAGAGCGACAAAAGGAAACAGACAGAGACAAGAGGAAACAGACAGAGACAAGAGGAAACAGACCGAGACAAGAGGAAACAGACAGAGAGACAAAAGGAAACAGACAGAGACCAAAGGAAACAGACAGAGAGACAAAAGGAAACAGACAGAGAGACAAAAGGAAACAGACAGAGAGACACGAGGAAACAGACAGAGATACAAAATGAAACAGACAGAGAGACAAGAGGAAACAGACAGAGACAAAAGGAAACAGACAGAGAGACCAAAGGAAACAGACAGAGAGACAAAAGGAAACAGACAGAGAGACAAAAGGAAACAGACAGAGACAAGAGGAAACAGACAGAGACAAGAGGAAACAGACAGAGAGACACGAGGAAACAGACAGAGAGACACGAGGAAACAGACAGAGAGACACGAGGAAACAGACAGAGACAAGAGGAAACAGACAGAGAGACAAAAGGAAACAGACAGAGAGACCAAAGGAAACAGACAGAGAGACCAAAGGAAACAGACAGAGAGACAAAAGGAAACAGACAGAGAGACACGAGGAAACAGACAGAGATACAAAATGAAACAGACAGAGAGACAAGAGGAAACAGACAGAGAGACCAAAGGAAACAGACAGAGAGACAAAAGGAAACAGACAGAGAGACAAAAGGAAACAGACAGAGAGACACGAGGAAACAGACAGAGATACAAAATGAAACAGACAGAGAGACAAGAGGAAACAGACAGAGAGACAAAAGGAAACAGACAGAGACAAGAGGAAACAGACAGAGAGACACGAGGAAACAGACAGAGAGACACGAGGAAACAGACAGAGAGACCAAAGGAAACAGACAGAGACAAGAGGAAACAGACAGAGACCAAAGGAAACAGACAGAGAGACAAAAGGAAACAGACAGAGAGACACGAGGAAACAGACAGAGAGACAAAATGAAACAGACAGAGAGACAAGAGGAAACAGACAGAGAGACACGAGGAAACAGACAGAGAGACCAAAGGAAACTGACAGAGAGACAAGAGGAAACAGACAGAGAGACAAAAGGAAACAGACAGAGACAAGAGGAAACAGACAGGGACAAGAGGAAACAGACAGAGAGACACGAGGAAACAGACAGAGAGACACGAGGAAACAGACAGAGAGACACGAGGAAACAGACAGAGAGACACGAGGAAACAGACAGAGAGACCAAAGGAAACAGACAGAGAGACAAAAGGAAACAGACAGAGACAAGAGGAAACAGACATAGACAAGAGGAAACAGACAGAGAGACACAAGGAAACAGACAGAGAGACACGAGGAAACAGACAGAGAGACACAAGGAAACAGACAGAGACAAGAGGAAATAGACAGAGACAAGAGGAAACAGACAGAGAGACACAAGGAAACAGACAGAGACAAGAGGAAATAGACAGAGACAAGAGGAAACAGACAGAGAGACAAGAGGAAACAGACAGAGAGACAAGAGGAAATAGACAGAGAGAAACAGACAGAGAGACAAGAGGAAACAGACAGAGAGACAAGAGGAAATAGACAGAGAGAAACAGACAGAGACAAGAGGAAACAGACAGAGAGACAAGAGGAAACAGACAGAGAGACAAGAGGAAACAGACAGAGAGACAAGAGGAAATAGACAGAGAGAAACAGACAGAGACAAGAGGAAACGGACAGAGAGACAAGAGGAAATAGACAGACTACTACCTGGACTAGCTCTCTGTCCATGACTAGGTGTAGTAATCTCTCCCTGTAGTCCAGGTGGTAACAACAGGTGGAGTTGTTCCTTTTTCCCGCCCTGGTCATGAAGCCACGCCTTCAACACCATCTCCATGGCAATCACACTGTTCTCTACATGCTGCAGGTCGATCTCTGTACCTAACATCAGACTGGCTGGGGGAGGGAGGGAGGGAGACGGTGGGGAGAGAGAGAGAGAGGGGTGAATATGGAGACGGGAGAGAGAAAGAGAGAGGGATGGAGACAGGGGGAGAGAAAGAGAGAGAGGGATGGAGACAGGGGGAGAGAAAGAGAGAGGGATGGAGACAGGGGGAGAGAAAGAGAGAGAGGGATGGAGACAGGGGGAGAGAAAGAGAGAGAGGTGAATATGGAGACAGGGGGAGAGAAAGAGAGAGAGGGATGGAGACAGGGGGAGAGAAAGAGAGAGGGATGGAGACGGGGGAGAGAAAGAGAGAGAGGGATGGAGACGGGGAGAGAAAGAGAGAGAGGGGGAAATATGGAGATGGGGAGAAAGAGAAAGAGAGGGATGGAGACGGGGGAGAGAAAGAGAGAGAGGGGAGAATATGAGGATGGGGGGAGAGAAAGAGAGAGAGGGATGGAGACGGGGAGAGAAAGAGAGAGAGGGGGAAATATGGAGATGGGGAGAAAGAGAAAGAGAGGGATGGAGATGGGGGAGCGAAAGAGAGAGAAGGATGGAGACAGGGGGAGAGAAAGAGAGAGAGGGATGGAGACGGGGGAGAGAAAGAGAGAGAGGGATAGAGAGAGAGGGATGGAGACGGGGGAGAGAAAGAGAGAGAGGGGTGAATATGGAGATGGGGGAGAAAGAGAAAGAGAGGGATGGAGACGGGGGAGAGAAAGAGAGAGAGGGGAGAATATGAGGATGGGGGGAGAGAAAGAGAGAGAGGGTTGAATATGGAGATGGGGGAGAGAAAGAGAGGGGGGTGAATATGGAGACGGGGGAGAGAAAGAGAGAGGGATGGAGATGGGGGAGAGAAAGAGAGAGAGGGGGAAATATGAGGATGGGGGAGAGAAAGAGAGAGAGGGGTGGAGACAGGGGGAGAGAAAGAGAGAGGGGGAAATATGGAGATGGGGAGAGAAAGAGAGAGGGATGGAGACGGGGGAGAGAAAGAGAGAGGGATGGAGACAGGGGGAGAGAAAGAGAGAGGGATGGAGACGGGGGAGAGAAAGAGAGAGGGATGGAGACAGGGGGAGAGAAAGAGAGAGAGGGATGGAGACAGGGGGAGAGAAAGAGAGAGGGATGGAGATGGGGGAGAGAAAGAGAGAGAGGGATGGAGACGGGGAGAGAAAGAGAGAGAGGGATGGAGACAGGGGGAGAGAAAGAGAGAGAGGGATGGAGACGGGGGAGAGAAAGAGAGAGAGGGGTGAATATGGAGATGGGGGGAGAGAAAGAGAGAGAGAGAGAGGGATGGAGACGGGGGAGAGAAAGAGAGAGGGATGGAGACAGGGGGAGAGAAAGAGAGAGAGGGGGAAATATGGAGATGGGGGGAGAGAGAGAGAGAGAGAGAGAGGGGGAGGGATGAATAGAACAATAGATAGAGAACAGTATCTCCTGCAGGTCGTTTTCAGGGCTCTGTTTAAAACAGATTTAGCATTTGCATCGCCTAACAACTAGAGGGCAGTAAAACCCAGCTTTTGCAGCCAAAACAGGGATTTGTTGAAAGTTCCAGGAATTTCGCAACCCTGAGCCGGATTACATGAGCTGAGTTAGCCAACAGATCATGAGTTGACTTAGCCAACAGATCATGAGCTGAGTTAGCCAACAGAGCATGAGCTGAGTTAGCCAACAGAGCATGAGTTGAGTTAGCCAACAGAGCATGAGTTGAGTTAGCCAACATAGCATGAGTTGAGTTAGCCAACAGAGGGAGCTGAGCTGAGCATGAGCTGAGTTAGCCAACAGATCATGGGTTGAGTTAGCCAACAGATCATGGGTTGAGTTAGCCAACAGAGCATGAGTTGAGTTAGCCAACAGAGCATGAGTTGAGTTAGCCAACAGAGCATGAGCTGAGTTAGCCAACAGAGCATGAGTTGAGTTAGCCAACAGAGGGTTCAGAGATCACCATGGAGATGATCATACAGGATATAGTGTACTATAGAGAATGGCCAACAGAGGGTTCAGAGATCACCATGGAGATGATCATACAGGATATAGTGTACTATAGAGAATGGCCAACAGAGGGTTCAGAGATCACCATGGAGATGATCATACAGGATATAGTGTACTATAGAGAATGGCCAACAGACATACACTGAAGAGTCTCCAAAAGGCTGACTTACATTATGGCCAAGAAACCACGACGTAAGCACGACACAACGCGGAGTGCCTGGATACAGCCCTTAGCCAGGGTATATTGGCCATATACCGCAAGCCTCCCGAGGTGCCTTATTGCTATTATAAACTTGTTACCAATGTAAACAGAACAGTACAAATACATGTTTTGTCATACCCGTGGTATACGTTCTGATATACCACGGCTGTCAGCCAATCAGCATTCAGGGCTCGAACCACCCAGTTTTTTGTGCTCCTCTGGCTGAAAGCAGTGCACTACATAGGACATAAGATGCAGTTTGAGACTGATATTCTGTAGAGAGCAATACCCAGGTACATTCAGGTCTGACTGGTAAGTTCTCCCGTCCAATTTCCCTTTTCTCTCGTTCAGTTCTCCATTCTGGTTTCTCTTTTCCTGTCGCCCCCCCCCTTCTCTCTCCCCCTCCCTATCTCTGCCCCCCCCTTCTCTCTCTGCCCCCCCCTATCTCTGACCCCCCCTTCTCTCTCTCCCCCTCCCTATCTCTGCCCCCCCTTCTCTCTCTCCCCTCCCTATCTCTGCCTCCCCCCTTCTCTCTCTCCCACTCCCTATCTCTGCCCCCCCCCTTCTCATCTCTGCCCCCCCCCTTCTCTCTCTCCCCCTCCCTATCTCTGCCCCCCCTTCTCTCTCTCCCCCTCCCTATCTCTGCCCCCCCTTCTCTCTCTCCCCCTCCCTATCTCTTCCCCCCCTTCTCTCTCTGCCCCCCCCCCTATCTCTGCCCCCCCTTCTCTCTCTCCCCCTCCCTATCTCTGCCCCCCCCCCTTCTCTCTCTCCCCCTCCCTATCTCTGCCCCCCCTTCTCTCTCTTCCATGTATTCTCTACAGAGAGGCATTCAATATTTAGGTGTGTGTGTGTGTTAGGGACTTAGCCTGCTACGACACTGATTGACGGGCTACCATAATGTATCTGCACTCAGTGCTCCCCACACACACACACACACACACACACACACACAGACACACACACCTTACTCAGGGCAACAGGAAAGTATGGGCTAGAGATCATATGAGAAATCCCTATGCGTGTTTCTGGCCCAAAAGATGTCATTGACTAATGTGACTCTCCCTACCCGATCGACAAGTCTAATAGCCTTCTGAAACGTCTGTGTGTGTCTCTTCTAATGTTAGTCTAGAGAGCCCTAATGTATAGAATAGGGGATACTGTGGAATCTTAAATAGTACCCTATAGTAGTGCACTACTTTTAACCAGGGGCTCTATAGGGAATAGGGTGCCAAAAATAGGGAACAGGGTGCCAGATTTGGGACACGAGCAGGGTGTCATAAATAGGGAACAGGGTGCCAGATTTGGGACACGAGCAAGGTGTCATAAATAGGGAACAGGGTACCAGATTTGGGACACGAGCAAGATGTCATAAATAGGGAACAGGGTGCCAGATTTGGGACACGAGCAAGGTGTCATAAATAGGGAACAGGGTGCCAGATTTGGGACACGAGCAAGGTGTCATAAATAGGGAACAGGGTGCCAGATTTGGGACACGAGCAAGGTGTCATAAATAGGGAACAGGGTGCCAGATTTGGGACACGAGCAAGGTGCCCTTTGAGATGCAAGCCTATGTCGTTGACCCTCCCTACGGATTCACACACGTCGGATATCCCTTCGAAAGCGCTCCTCTTGTCAGGATCGACCGTGACAGAGGTGCTGACTGGAGGACACACACATACTATATTATATGTACCCACACGTCTGACGGGCTACGTCCCAAATGGCACCCGATTCCTGCACAAGCAAGGTCTATTGGGCTGTGGTCAAAAAGAAGTGTCCTTTATAGAAGGGTAGAGCGCCAGCTGGGATACATCACAGGAATCTGATTTGTCTCTGTTTGCTCTTCAGGGGTTAAATGGGTTGTGCCCAGATTGCTGAATAGGCACTACCGCAAACAAATAGATGTCTGTGAAAAGGGCTGTATAAATGTATCGACAACTGATTGATTGATGATTGGATGAGCAACATCTTTATTGAACCACAACGACGCAATAACAACAGGAGGTTCCCAATACTGCCTGTCATCACTTCTGTTTATGTACTAGGCCTAATCAATACAGTTAAAGATCAATAGGCATGATCTACAATTAGTACACCTGTGTGTGTGTGTGTGTGTGTGTGTGTGTGTGTGTGTGTGTGTGTGTGTGTGTGTGTGTGTGTGTGTGTGTGTGTGTGTGTGTGTGTGTGATGGCAAGTGTAGAGGATGAAGAGAGGATGTAGAGGATGTAGAGGATGAAGAGAGGTTGTAGAGGATGAAGAGAGGATGTAGAGGATGAAGAGAGGATGTAGAGGATGAAGAGAGGATGAAGAGAGGATGTAGAGGATGAAGAGAGGATATAGAGAGGATGTAGAGGATGTAGAGGATGTAGAGAATGAAGAGAGGATGTAGAGGATGAAGAGAGGATGTAGAGGATGTAGAGGGGATGTAGAGAGGATGAAGAGAGGATGTAGAGGATGAAGAGAGGATGTAGAGAGGATGTAGAGGATGAAGAGAGGATGTAGAGCATGAAGAGAGGATGTAGAGGATGAAGAGAGGATGTAGAGGATGAAGAGAGGATGTAGAGAGGATGTAGAGGATGAAGAGAGGATGTAGAGGATGAAGAGAGGATGTAGAGGATGAAGAGAGGATGTAGAGAGGATGTAGAGGATGTAGAGAGGATGTAGAGGATGTAGAGGATGTAGAGAGGATGTAGAGGATGAAGAGAGGATGTAGAGGATGAAGAGGATGAAGAGAGGATGTAGAGAGGATGAAGAGAGGATGTAGAGAGGATGTAGAGGATGAAGAGAGGATGTAGAGGATGTAGAGGATGTAGAGAGGATGTAGAGAGGATGAAGAGAGGATGTAGAGGATGAAGAGAGGATGTAGAGGATGGATGTAGAGGATGAAGAGAGGATGTAGAGGATGAAGAGAGGATGTAGAGGATGAAGAGGATGAAGAGAGGATGTAGAGAGGATGAAGAGAGGATGTAGAGAGGATGTAGAAGATGAAGAGAGGATGTAGAGAGGATGTAGAGGGGATGTAGAGGATGTGTAGAGGATGTAGAGGATGAAGAGGATGAAGAGGATGAAGAAAGGATGTAGAGGATGAAGAGAGGATGTAGAGGATGAAGAGAGGATGTAGAGAGGATGTAGAGGATGAAGAGAGGATGTAGAGGATGTAGAGAGGATGTAGAGAGGATGTTGTATTTACAATGTCGTTTGTTCTTCACTGGTTACCCTTTTCTTGTGGCAACAGGTCACAAATCTTGCTGCTGTCAAAAATGGATTTGTTTTCAAAATCGTTGTGGGTCTGTGTAATCTGAGGGAAATATGTGTCTCAAACATGGTCATACATTTGGAAAGAGGTTAGGAAGTGCTCATTTTGTTGGCAGTGTGCACATAGCCTGTCTTCTCTTGAGAGCCAGGTCTGCCTACAGCGGCCTTTCTAAATAGCATCTCTCTCTCTCTCTCCCTCCCTCCCTCTCTCCCTCCCCTCCATCAGTCCTTTCCTCTCTATTTTGCGTTAGAGAAGTTTAAGTGCTCATCCACCACAACATCCTCCCATCTCCGTCTGGATAGGAGGAAGAACGACTCTCAGCCTGCTTTTATGACATGCAAAAGCTTCCTCTACCAAACAGAATGTGTGTTTTGTGTGTGTGTTGTGTGTATGTGTGTGTATGTGTGTGTTTTGTGTGTGTGTTGTGTGTGTGTGTTGTGTATGTGTGTGTATGTGTGTGTGTGTATGTGTGTGTTGTGTGTGTGTTGTGCGTGTTGTGTGTGTGTTGTGCATGTAGACTCAACTGTCTAACAGCATGCACGCTAAAATAACACATACTAAAAACTGTAGACTTTTCAACCTTTTGAAAATACGATCGAGTGATCGATGAACAGCACTCAACACTGTCCGGTTGCTCAACAAGAATGAGAGGTGTGTGTGTGTGTGTGTGTGTGTGTTTGTCCATGCATGTCATAAAAGCAGGGAGGGGGTAATCTTCTCTGAAAAGATGAATAGATCATTGATCGTTTCTAAGAAGAAACCTTTGAGTCCTCTTACTGAGAGATTCACCACACGAGGCAGCGACAGGAAAGAGAACCTCACAGTCATCAGAGTGAATTTTTGCCTTGGGGCTAATAGCACAAAGGAGCCATGAAGAGAGTGGCTGGATAATAACACTGAACAGGAAAATGGCTGCCGTTTAACAAGGGGTCAACATGTAGGGTTATTTAGTTAATTCTGTTGGAGAGAGAGTGAGAGAGAGGAGGGCTGGAGCAAAGAGAGTAGTGTTGTCACGATACCAACGTTTTACCAAGGATACAATACCACTATCATACAATATCACGATACCAACGATACAATACCGGTATCATACAATATCACGATACCAACGTTTTACCAAGGATACAATACCACTATCATACAATATCACGATACCAACGATACACTACCGGTATCATACAATATCACGATACCAACGTTTTACCAACGATACAATACCACTATCATACAATATCACGATACCAATGTTTTACCAACGATACGATACCACTATCACGATACCAACATTTTACCAACGATACAATACTGGTATCATACAATATCACGATACCAATGATACAATACCACTATCATACAATATCACGATACCAACGTTTTACCAACGATACAATACCACTATCATACAATATCACGATACAATACCACTATCATACAATATCACGATACCAACGATACAATACCGGTATCATACAATATCACGATACCAACGTTTTACCAAGGATACAATACCACTATCATACAATATCACGATACAATACCGGTATCATACAATATCACGATACCAACGTTTTACCAAGGATACAATACCACTATCATACAATATCACGATACCAACGATACACTACCGGTATCATACAATATCACGATACCAACGTTTTACCAATGATACAATACCACTATCATACAATATCACGATACCAAGTAGTATCGCAATACCACGGTGGAAGAAAAAAAAAAATCTGTGGCCTAGCATCCTGTTCGCCCCCGGACACGATTTCCAAAAACCTGTCTCTGAAATTCACACTTCTACTCAATACAACACATTGAATTTAACTTCACATTGTTCAGTGTACAGTATAATAGAATACAGTATAATAGAATACAGTATAATAGAATACAGTATAATAGAATAGAATACTAAATAAAATGGCTTATATCGCTAATATTTGAAAAGGTCTACTTTGACTGGAGGAATGGGAGGAAGGAATAAACACTGCATAATGATCTGTATGAAGCAGGTGAGTGAAGGCTGGTAGGAGATGCTGAGAGAAGCAGGTGAGTGACGGCTGGTAGGAGATGCTGAGAGAAGCAGGTGAGTGACGGCTGGTAGGAGATGCTGAGAGAAGCAGGTGAGTGAAGGCTGGTAGGAGATGCTGAGAGAAGCAGGTGAGTGAAGGCTGGTAGGAGATGCTGAGAGAAGCAGGTGAGTGACGGCTGGTAGGAGATGCTGAGAGAAGCAGGTGAGTGAAGGCTGGTAGGAGATGCTGAGAGAAGCAGGTGAGTGAAGGCTGGTAGGAGATGCTGAGAGAAGCAGGTGAGTGACGGCTGGTAGGAGATGCTGAGAGAAGCAGGTGAGTGAGGGCTGGTAGGAGATGCTGAGAGAATGTGGTGAGTGAAGGCTGGTAGGAGATGCTGAGAGAAGCAGGTGAGTGAAGGCTGGTAGGAGATGCTGAGAGAAGCAGGTGAGTGAAGGCTGGTAGGAGATGCTGAGAGAATGTGGTGAGTGAAGGCTGGTAGGAGATGCTGAGAGAAGCAGGTGAGTGAAGGCTGGTAGGAGGTGCTGAGAGAAGCAGGTGAGTGAAGGCTGGTAGGAGATGCTGAGAGAAGCAGGTGAGTGAGGGCTGGTAGGAGATGCTGAGAGAAGCAGGTGAGTGAGGGCTGGTAGGAGATGCTGAGAGAAGCAGGTGAGTGACGGCTGGTAGGAGATGCTGAGAGAAGCAGGTGAGTGAAGGCTGGTAGGAGGTGCTGAGAGAAGCAGGTGAGTGAGGGCTGGTAGGAGATGCTGAGAGAAGCAGGTGAGTGAGGGCTGGTAGGAGATGCTGAGAGAATGTGGTGAGTGAGGGCTGGTAGGAGATGCTGAGAGAAGCAGGTGAGTGAGGGCTGGTAGGAGATGCTGAGAGAAGCAGGTGAGTGACGGCTGGTAGGGGATGTGGCTGGCTGATTACAGCTGCCACACATGATATGAATGTGAAGTGGATATCATTGGACCGGCTCACACAACACACACACAAGCGGTTGCTTAAATTCAACTGATTCTTTAGATCGGTAGAGCTGAAAAAGTTGGTAGTGTCATATGAAATGGTGCTACAGTGCTCCATAGTATTATGATGTTTTGATACCATGATATTACCGTGGTACTGGTATACCGTGCAACACTAGGAGAGAGAGAGGAGACAAGGATGGAGAGAGAGTCAGGAAGAGAGAGAGAGAAGAGACAAGGATGGAGAGAGTCAGGAAGAGAGAGAGAGAGAGACAAGGATGGAGAGTCAGGAAGAGAGAGAGACAGAGAGAGAAGAGACAAGGATGGAGAGAGTCAGGAAGAGAGAGAGAGAGACAAGGATGGAGAGAGTCAGGAAGAGAGAGAGACAGAGAGAGAAGAGACAATGATGGAGAGAGTCAGGAAGAGAGAGAGAGAGAGACAAGGATGGAGAGTCAGGAAGAGAGAGAGAGAGAGACAAGGATGGAGAGTCAGGAAGAGAGAGAGAGAGAGACAAGGATGGAGAGAGAGAGTCCTGTGGTGTTGATGGTATCCTCAATGAAATTATAAAAATATACAGACCATAAATTACAATTGGCTATACTTAAACTATTTAACATGATCCTCAGCTCTGGCATCTTCCCCAATATTTGGAACCAAGGAACTGATCACCCCAATCCACAAAAGTGGAGACAAATTTGACCCCAATAAGTACCGTAGGATATGTATCAACAGCAACCTTGGGGAAATCCTCTGCATTATCATTAACAGCAGACATTTCCTCAGTAAAAACAATTTAGTGAGCAAATGTCAAATTGGCTTTCTTCCAAATGACCGTACAACAGACCATGTATTCA
>NC_143030.1:11334592-11417092 GCF_057628025.1 Oncorhynchus mykiss
GGAGAGGTTAAGAGAGAGAGAAAGAGAGACAGAGATGGTGTTGTTTACTCCTCTCTATAGAGACAGATGGTGTTGTTTACTCCTCTCTATAGAGACAGATGGTGTTGTTTACTCCTCTCTATAGAGACAGAGATGGTGTTGTTTACTCCTCTCTATAGAGACAGAGATAGTGTTGTTTACTCCTCTCTATATAGAGACAGAGATGGTGTTGTTTACTCCTCTCTATATAGAGACAGAGATGTTGTTGTTTACTCCTCTCTCTATAGAGACAGAGATGGTGTTGTTTACTCCTCTCTATAGAGACAGATGGTGTTGTTTACTCCTCTCTATAGAAACAGAGATGGTGTTGTTTACTCCTCTCTATAGAGACAGATGGTGTTGTTTACTCCTCTCTATAGAAACAGAGATGGTGTTGTTTACTCCTCTCTATAGAGACAGAGATGGTGTTGTTTACTCCTCTCTATATAGAGACAGAGATGTTGTTGTTTACTCCTCTCTATAGAGACAGAGATGGTGTTGTTTACTCCTCTCTATAGAGACAGATGGTGTTGTTTACTCCTCTCTATAGAGACAGATGGTGTTGTTTACTCCTCTCTATAGAGACAGATGGTGTTGTTTACTCCTCTCTATAGAGACAGATGGTGTTGTTTACTCCTCTCTATAGAAACAGAGATGGTGTTGTTTACTCCTCTCTATAGAGACAGAGATGGTGTTGTTTACTCCTCTCTATAGAGACAGAGATGGTGTTGTTTACTCCTCTCTATATAGAGACAGAGATGGTGTTGTTTACTCCTCTCTATAGAGACAGAGATGGTGTTGTTTACTCCTCTCTATAGAGACAGAGATGGTGTTGTTTACGCCTCTCTCTATAGAGACAGAGATGGTGTTGTTTACACATCTCTATAGAGACAGAGATAGTGTTGTTTACTCCTCTCTATATAGAGAGAGATGGTGTTGTTTACTCCTCTCTATAGAGACAGATGGTGTTGTTTACTCCTCTCTATAGAGACAGATGGTGTTGTTTACTCCTCTCTATAGAGACAGATGGTGTTGTTTACTCCTCTCTATATAGAGACAGAGATGGTGTTGTTTACTCCTCTCTATAGAGACAGAGATGTTGTTGTTTACTCCTCTCTATAGAGACATATGGTGTTGTTTACTCCTCTCTATAGAGACAGATGGTGTTGTTTACTCCTCTCTATAGAGACAGATGGTGTTGTTTACTCCTCTCTATAGAGACAGATGGTGTTGTTTACTCCTCTCTATAGAGACAGATGGTGTTGTTTACTCCTCTCTATAGAGACAGATGGTGTTGTTTACTCCTCTCTATATAGAGACAGAGATGGTGTTGTTTACTCCTCTCTATAGAGACAGAGATGTTGTTGTTTACTCCTCTCTATAGAGACAGAGATGGTGTTGTTTACTCCTCTCTATAGAAACAGAGATGGTGTTGTTTACTCCTCTCTATAGAGACAGAGATGGTGTTGTTTACTCCTCTCTATAGAGACAGAGATGGTGTTGTTTACTCCTCTCTATATAGAGACAGAGATGGTGTTGTTTACTCCTCTCTATATAGAGACAGAGATGTTGTTGTTTACACCTCTCTATAGAGACAGAGATGGTGTTGTTTACTCCTCTCTATAGAGACAGATGGTGTTGTTTACTCCTCTCTATAGAGACAGATGGTGTTGTTTACTCCTCTCTATAGAGACAGATGGTGTTGTTTACTCCTCTCTATAGAGACAGAGATGGTGTTGTTTACTCCTCTCTATAGAGACAGAGATGGTGTTGTTTACTCCTCTCTATAGAGACAGAGATGGTGTTGTTTACTCCTCTCTATATAGAGACAGAGATGGTGTTGTTTACTCCTCTCTATAGAGACAGAGATGGTGTTGTTTACTCCTCTCTATATAGAGACAGAGATGGTGTTGTTTACTCCTCTCTATAGAGACAGATGGTGTTGTTTACTCCTCTCTATATAGAGACAGAGATGGTGTTGTTTACTCCTCTCTATATAGAGACAGAGATGTTGTTGTTTACTCCTCTCTATAGAGACGGAGATGGTGTTGTTTACTCCTCTCTAGAGACAGAGATGGTGTTGTTTACTCCTCTCTATATAGAGACAGAGATGGTGTTGTTTACTCCTCTCTATAGAGACAGAGATGGTGTTGTTTACTCCTCTCTATATAGAGACAGAGATGGTGTTGTTTACTCCTCTCTATAGAGACAGATGGTGTTGTTTACTCCTCTCTATAGAGACAGATATGGTGTTGTTTACACATCTCTATAGTGACAGAGATAGTGTTGTTTACTCCTCTCTATATAGAGACAGAGATGGTGTTGTTTACTCCTCTCTATAGAGACAGAGATGGTGTTGTTTACTCCTCTCTATAGAGACAGATGGTGTTGTTTACTCCTCTCTATAGAAACAGAGATGGTGTTGTTTACACATCTCTATAGTGACAGAGATAGTGTTGTTTACTCCTCTCTATATAGAGACAGAGATGGTGTTGTTTACTACTCTCTATATAGAGACAGAGATGGTGTTGTTTACACATCTCTATAGCACATCCTGTGTGATCTTGTTGCATTTTGGAACAAGGTATCTTTTAGTCTCTCTCTCGTTCCCTCCCTGTAATACTTTCTTCAGAAACTACCACCATCCATCTCTTTTCATCCTTTCTCTTTCTCTCTTCACATCCCTCGTTCATGTTGCCATAACACTATCTATCCATCTAATATCGGAAATCGAACATTGAGTACCCGCTCTTTTGAGACACTGTTAAAACACTCACTGTGAACTTAGTTTTTTGCTTATCTGACAACCAAAAGCACTTTACCTCGTTACCTCAGAGTTCCAAACTAGTGATAAGAAACGATATGAGACTGATAACGGCTCCAAAGTCAGATAAGACTTGTCTTTGTCTCCGAGGATAACACAGTCACTTAGCTTTGATTTATTTCACTGCAAAATTAAAAAAGTTGGTTGTTTTGCGTGTGTGTGTGTGTGTGTGTGTGTGTGTGTGTGTGTGGTGTGTGTGTGTTTTTGTGTGGTGATGAGGAAGTCCTATGGAGACGCTGTCTGGGCCTCTGATTTGTCATTCGACCCCTGATCCTTGGTCTCTAACCTCTCTACGTCAGTGGACAGACACAGAGTCTGACTGTTATAGATATGTTTATGAGTACTGCATGACCCCTTCGCTCTTAGAAAAAAAGGTGCCATCTAGAACCTAAAGGACTAACCATTTGAATAACCCTTTTTGGTTCCAGGTTGAAGAACCCTGTTGGGTTCTAGGTTGAAGAACCCTTTTTTGGTTCTAGGTTGAAGAACCCTTTTTTGGTTCCAGGTTGAAGAACCCTGTTGGGTTCTAGGTTGAAGAACCCTGTTGGGTTCTAGGTTGAAGAACCCTTTTTTGGTTCCAGGTTGAAGAACCCTTTTTTGGTTCCAGGTTGAAGAACCCTGTTGGGTTCTAGGTTGAAGAACCCTTTTTTGGTTCCAGGTTGAAGAACCCTTTTTGGTTCCAGGTTGAAGAACCCTTTTTGGTTCTAGGTTGAAGAAAATAACCATTTTTGCGTTCCACGGAAAACCCTTTCCACAGAGAGTTCTACATGGAACCCTAAAGGGTTCTACCTGGAAAACAAAAAGGTCTCTCCTATGGGGACAGCCAAAGAACCCTTCAAGTATCAATGTGCTTTCTCCATTCTGATGGTTTTCTACTCAACCAAACTAGGACAGTGGCAGTGACAGTGGAGAAGTCCAACTTGTAGAACTTTTAATTCATTTAGCACCATATCAAAATATAATTATAGACGGTATTGTAAAATTCTATAACGGTATGTGGATCCATACCGGTATACCTTAAAATAAGGAAGTCTAAATCACTTCTTACAGCTGATCTAAGGACAGTTTTGGTCGTGGGGTTCTTACTGGTTTAGCACAGGTCAGCTAGGGACAGCTGAACTGAGATCATTTGTTGAGAAAAAAATCTCTGGCACACCTTGGATGACCTAATAAATTAAGCATAGAGAGAGAGAGAGAGGGAAAGAGAGAGAGGGAAAGAGGAGAGAGAGAGAGGGAAAGAGAGAGAGGGAAAGAGGAGAGAGAGAGAGGGAAAGAGGAGAGAGAGAGAGGGAAAGAGAGAGATGAGAGAGAGAGAGAGAGAGAGAGAGAGAGAGAGAGGGAAAGAGGAGAGAGAGAGAGGGAAAGAGGAGAGAGAGAGAGGGAAAGAGGAGAGAGATGAGAGAAAGAGGAGAGAGATGAGGGAGAGAGGGAAAGAGAGAGAGAGAGAGAGAGATGATGTAAAAGAGAGAGGGAGGGGCAGAGTGTGAGAGAGATAGAGAGACAAACAGAGTGCCAGGTGTTCCCGGAGCTCGTAGGGAGACAGTCAGACAGGAGCTATCCATCACTCTGTGTGAGTGTGTGAGTGTCCTCTCGTCGCCAAATAACTACTCTCAAGTCTCTCTCTCTCGGACTCTCAGTTCTAAAACAAACGGAACAGACTCCAGACTTGTGTTTAGAGGAATCTATATGTATCCTGTAGTGTCTGTCTAGCTTGTCTGGAATCCTTAGTGACGTGTATGAGTGTGTGCAAATTTACGGTAGGGAGTTAGTAAGATTTATTGACGGAGTTTGGCTGGAAACACAACCACAGAGACACATTTCTGACACAAACATGCAGACACACACACCACCCATTAGCACAACTGAGAATTTAGAGTTTTACTAATTTGAAGAGCCGATAGGCTGCCAGCTTTCTGTACGCCTGCCGGGCCTCTGATTGCTGGTATGTGTGCGTGTGCATGTGTTGCAGTGTATGTGTGTGTGTGTGTGTGTGTGTCACTCATCTCTCCCCTTGCCACCCAGTGAAATATTACCAGTCATCCGTCCTTTTCACATCCCCATGTTACCCCCGGCAACTACCTCCAAGCAGCCGGTCTCCTTGACAACCCCACTCAGGCCGAGCGATAGAGAGAGGGCCGAGAGAAAAGCCACAGGCGTCAGTCTACTCAACCCCCTGCCAGCCACCCTGCCCTAAATCTACCTACAAATAACAGAAAAGAAAACGGCTATTACCATCACCTCCAAAACTGCCGTGAGATACTGGAGAGGAATGGAGACGGGTTATCTGTGTTTCTACTGATCAACAAGGGGAGAGAGAGAGAGAGAGAGAGAGACAAGAGAGAGAGAGACAAGAGAGAGAGAGAGAGAGAGAGACAAGTGAGAGAGAGAGACACGTGAGAGAGACACGTGAGAGAGAGAGAGAGAGACAAGTGAGAGAGAGAGAGAGAGACAAGTGAGAGAGAGAGACAAGTGAGAGAGAGAGAGAGAGAGAGAGAGACAAGTGAGAGAGAGAGAGAGAGAGAGAGAGAAAGTGAGAGAAAGTGAGAGAGACAAGAGAGAGAGACGAGAGAGAGAGAGCGAGAGAGGTAGAGACAAGTGAGAGAAAGAAAAAGAGAGAGAGAGAGAGAGAAAGAGAGAGAGACAAGTGAGAGAGAGAGAGACAAGTGAGAGAGAGCGAGAGAGAGAGAGAGAGAGAGGACAAGTGAGAGAGAGAGAGAGAGAGAGAAAGTGAGAGAGAGAGAGACAAGTGAGAGACGAGAGAGAGAGAGAGAGAGAGAGGAGAGAGACAAGTGAGAGAGCGAGAGAGAGACAAGTGAGAGTGAGAGACAAGTGAGAGCGAGAGAGAGGCAAGTGAGAGAGAGAGGACACACACTCACACTCTCTCTCGCTCTCTCGCTCTCTCACTTGTCTCTCTCTCGCTCTCACTTGTCTCTCACTTGTCTCTCTCTCGCTCTCTCACTCGTCTCTCTCCTCTATCTCTCTCTCTCTCGCTCTCTCTCACTTGTCTCTCTCTCTCTCTGCAGCACTTGAGTCAGAGTAAAAACAGGATGCTTATCTAGGCGTTAGCTTGGCGACACACGCACACTTTATGAACAATAGGAGGCTTGTGAAACCTCTCACTGATATTAGTGCACACCTGTGTGGACCTGAGGTCGTCTGTCAGTGTTAGAGGTCGTCTGTCCATGTTAGAGGTCGTCTGTCCATGTTAGAGGTCGTCTGTCCGTGTTAGAGGTCGTCTGTCCATGTTAGAGGTCGTCTGTCCATGTTAGTGGTTGAGAGGTGTCAGACTCAGGGCAGTGATTTAATACATAGAGTACAATGTTAAATTCAAACAAAAGAAGTTCACTGATTAGATTTTTTTGTTTCTTTGGATTAGTCCCAAATGGCACTCTAAGCCTGGGCAAAAGTAGTGCACTACATAGGAGATAGGATGACATTTGGGATGCTGATCTTTGTCTACAGTTATGCAATATCCATCCACTTCTTCGCCAAGAAAGTTGAAAACTCCTTTCATGAGAAAAGGAGAAAGAGAGAGAGAAAGAGAGAGAGCGAGACAGACAGAGAGAGAGACAGAGAGAGAGAGGGAGAGAGAGAGAGAAACAGAGAGAGACAGAAAGAGAGATAGAGAGAGAGAGCGAGAGACAGAAAGAGAGAGAGAGAGAGAGAGACAGAAAGAGAGATAGAGAGAGAGAGAGCGAGAGACAGAAAGAGAGAGAGAGAGAGAGAGAGAGAGAGACAGAAAGAGAGATAGAGAGAGAGAGAGCGAGAGACAGAAAGAGAGAGAGAGAGAGAGACAGAAAGAGAGATAGAGAGAGAGAGAGCGAGAGACAGAAAGAGAGAGAGAGAGAGAGACAGAAAGAGAGATAGAGAGAGAGAGAGCGAGAGACAGAAAGAGAGAGAGAGAGAGAGAGAGCGCGAGAGCGAGAGAGTGCGAGAGAGAGCGAGAGAGAGCGAGAGAGAGAGTGTGAGGGAAAGAGATTGTTCTATATTAACTTTGAAAGGGAAAATGTGCACTACTCCACCCAGTTCAACTATATTGTAATATGTTACCTAGCTAACATACACAAACACTAAGATACATACAATTGAAGTCAGAAGTTTACATACACCTTAGTCAAATACATTTAAACTCAAGTTTTTCACAATTCCTGACATTTAATCCTAGTAAAACTCCCCTGTTTTAGGATCACCACTTTATTTTAAGAATGTGAAATGTCAGAATAATAGTAGAGAGAATGATTTATTTCAGCTTCTATTTCTTTCATCACATTCCCAGTGGGTCAGAAGTTTACATACACTCAATTAGTATTTGGTAGCATTGCCTTTCAATTGTTTAACTTGGGTCAAATGTTTCAGGTAGCCTTCCACAAGCTTCCCACAATAAGTTGGGTGAATTTTGGCCCATTCCTCCTGACAGAGCTGGTGTAACTGAGTCAGGTTTGTGGGCCTCCTTGCTCGTGCACGCTTTTTCAGTTCTGCCCACACATTTTCTATAGAGTTGAGGTCAGGGCTTTGTGAAGGTCACTCCAATATCTTGACTTTGTTGTACTTAAGCCATTTTGCCACAACTTTGGAAGTATGCTTGGGGTCATTGTCTATTTGGAAGACCCATTTGCGACCAAGTTTTAACTTCCTGACTGATGTCTTGAGCTGTTGCTTCAATATATCCACATAATTTATCTATTTTGTGAAGTGCACCAGTCCATCCTGCAGCAAAGCAACCCCACAATATGATGCTGCCACCCCAGTGCTACACGGTTGGGATGGTGTTCTTCGGCTTGCAAGCATCCCCCTTTTCCCTCCAAACATAACGATGGTCATTACGGCCAAACAGTTCTATTTTTGTTTCAAAAGACCAGAGGACATTTCTCCAAAAAGTACGATCTTTGTCCCCATGTTCAGTTGCAAACCGTAGTCAGACTTTTTTATGGTTTTTTTTGAGCAGTGGCTTCTTCCTTGCTGAATGGCATTTCAGGTTATGTCGATATAGGACTCGTTTTAATGTGGATATAGATACTTTTGTTCCTGTGTCCTCCAGCATCGTCACAAGGTCCTTTGCTGTTGTTCTGGGATTGATTTGCACTTTTCGCACCAAAGTACGTTCATCTCTAGGAGACAGAACGTGTCTCCTTCCTGAGCGGTATGTCGACTGCATGGTCCCATGGTATTTATACTTGCGTACTATTGTTTGCACAGATGAACGTGGTACTTTCAGGCATTTTGAAATTGCTCCCAAGGATGAACCAGACTTGTGGAGGTCTACAATTTTATTTCTGAGGTCTTGGCTGATTTCTTTTGATTGTCCCATGATGTCAAGCAAAGAGGCACAGAGTTTGAAGGTAGGCCTTGAAATACATCCAGAGGTACACCTCCAATTGACTCAAATTATGTCAATTAGCCTATCAGAAGCTTCTAAAGCCATGACATCATTTTCGGGAAATTTCCAAGCTGTTTAAAGGCACAGTCTACTTAGTGTATGTAAACTTCTGACCCACTGGAATTGTGACACAGTGAATTATAAGTGAAATAATCTGTCTGTAAACAATTGTTGGAAAAATTACTTGTGTCATGCACAAAGTAGATGTCCTAACCGACTTGCCAAAACTTTAGTTTGTTAACAAGAAATTTGTGGAGTGGTTGAAAAACAAGTTTTAATGACTCCAACCTAAGTGTATGTAAACTTCCGACTTCAACTGTAAATAGGACAGGTCTCAGGGAAACTAGAGAGACACATCTGTAGAAACACAAACATTCCAATTCCAAGATTCCAACACTCTTAAACCACCACCTCACCCACCGACACAATTACCATTCCCCACTACCATTCCCCACTACCATTCAGCACTACAATTCAGCATTACCATTCAGCATTACCATTCCCCACTACCATTCCGCACTACCATTCAGCACTACCATTCCCCACTACCATTCAACACTACCATTCCCCACTACCATTCCCCACTACCATTCCCCACTACCATTCACTAACATTAGAGACTGTATCTACTCCAGACTAACATTAGATACTGCATGCATTCCAGAACCCAAATCCCAACAATACTGTAACATACGGACGGACATTAGACACTGTATGTATCAAAGTTCACTCAGCCTATGACTGTATTTACACTACTGCTAAAATACACCAATATGACTTCCTGCTACAATAAATGTGAAATAAAATGTACAACGTTAACTGTCTATCTATGAGGCTTAGACGGGTAACAATCTAGTATTTAAGTTGACTCAGCCTTCACACGGTTAACTATCAATCGGTGTACTTTTGGCACATGTTTTCTATTTAATACAGTTTTAATTTCCCCCCTAACTATTTATCTAAAATTAAAATCACATTTTATTGGTCACATACACATGGTTAGCAGATGTTATTGGTCACATGGTTAGCAGATGTTATTGGTTACATGGTTAGCAGATGTTATTGGTTACATGGTTAGCAGATGTTATTGGTTACATGGTTAGCAGATGTTATTGGTTACATGGTTAGCAGATGTTATTGTGAGTGTAGCGAAATGCTTGTGCTTCTAGATCCGACAGTGCAGCAGTGTCTAACAGGTCATATCTAACAATTCCACAACAAAACCTAATACACACAATCTAGTAAAGGAATGGGATAAGTATATATGAGTATAAAATACATGGATATATCTACGTGGGTAAATATTTTCATAATATAGAATCTCTCCCTCAGTGATATACCGCCTGGATACTTTACTTAGAGCAGTAGAACTGGAGAACACACACGCACACACACACACACACTGGGGTTTGACGCCACTACGATGACATCATGTTGTGTTCGTGTGGTCCTAAACAGCTAAGTAATTTATTGGTTCTGTCAACTCTCCCATACTCAACACTGTACTTATCCTTACACACACACACACACACACACACACACACACACACACACACACACACACACACACACACACACACACACACACACACACACACACACACACACACACACACACACGGCCCTTAAACTTCGATGCTTCCGCACTCCTAGACTTTTCCGGTAACTACAAAACGAGTGTCTACAACATCTACTTGTGTTTGGTTCATATGCTGTATTTCATGGTGTTTGGGTTAACATAAGTTGCACAGTTAATGGCTGGGTTTTCTCAAAAGGATGTACATTATGGATTTCTCTATGGCTCCGAGTCCCAAATGGCACCCTTTTCCCTATGTAGTGCACTTCTTTTGACCAGAGTCCTATGAGCCCTGGTTAAAAGTAGTGCACTACATAGGGAATAGGCTACCATTTGGGGTGAAGCCATGGTCTCAACTCGAAAATAGCTCACCAGAGTGAGTTACCACCACAACACCCTAATGAGTATAATCAAGAAAGAGGAGGGAGAGAGGGGGGAGAGAGGGGGGACAGAGGAGGGACAGAGGAGGGAAAGAGAGGGCAGAGAAGAGGGAGAGAGGGGGGAAAGAGGAGGGAAAGAGAGTGCAGAGAGGAGGGAGAGAGAGGGCAGAGAGGAGGGAGAGAGAGTGCAGAGAGGAGGGAGAGAGGAGGTAGAGAGGGGGGACAGAGGAGGGAGAGAGGGGGGACAGAGGAGGGAGAGAGGGGGGACACCTTGTAGAAAAGAGTTCTGAAGAGTGTTTCTGTTTTAAGTTCTACGGTGTGTATTTGTGCATGTACATCACTGCATAAAGGTGTATCTAGTCTGTGTCTGTGTGTCTGTGTGTGTGTGTGTGTGTCTATTCCTACCTTCAGTCTCCTCTGCAGTCTCGGGTGAGGGTGTGTCCTGCCCGCAGCAGTCAGTCTCCTCTCTCCCTGCAGTAATTATTATGTTTAATTATTATGATGTACTTCTGGCTTGCCTAATGCTACTAACTTATATTAATACCGATAACCAATAACAATCGGTGGTAGAGACATACACACACACATACGCACAATGGTACGGAAGTATTATTGAAGTTACGAAAGGGACCGGTTCAAATACCTCTGGACCAGCTGAACCCTTCCCCCGCGGTATGTTCAGCAGCACGCAACAGTGTTGTTGTTACGTTCAGATAGAAATACGCTAAGCAGAACAAAAAAAATACTTCTCTGACATGTAGAACAGAAGTCCGTCCCAGCTCCACCCCACTAGAAAGACAGAGAGGCCTCTCCTACCTGCAGTACTGACGTGGACCACTAGTAGGCGTCGTAGAGACACCAAGTCAGTGTCCTTTAAGCCCGCCTCCAACTGCCTCACCACGCCACGCCCTGGCTGGCTCGTCACCACGGTTACCTGGAAGCCAATGGGAGATCAATGAGTCAATACGTCAATCAAACCACTTAGTGTACAAAACATTATGAACACTTTCCAGGACAGACGGACCAGGTGAATCCAGGTGAAAGCTATGAACCCTTATTGATGTCACTTGTTAAATCCACTTCAGTCAGTGCTGATGAAGAGGAGGAGAAGATTTTTAAGCCTTCAGACAATTGATACATGGATTGTGTTTGTGTGCCATTCAGAGGGAAAATGGGAAAGACAAAGAGAACGAAGTGCGTTTGAACAGGATATGGCAGTAGGTGCCAGGCGCACCAGCTGGTGTTAAGAGCTGCAACACTGCTGGGTTTTTCAAGCTCAACAGTTTCCTGTGTGTATAAAGAAAGGTCCACCACCCCAAAGGACATCCAGCCACCTTGATATAACTGTTGGAGTCCACATGGTCCAGTATCCCTGTGGAACGCTCTCCACACCTTGCAGAGTCCACATGGACCAGCATCCCTGTGGAACGCTCTCCACACCTTGCAGAGTCCACATGGTCCAGTATCCCTGTGGAACGCTCTCCACACCTTGTAGAGTCCACATGGTCCAGAATCCCTGTGGAACGCTCTCCACACCTTGCAGAGTCCACATGGTCCAGTATCCCTGTGGAACGCTCTCCACACCTTGTAGAGTCCACATGGTCCAGCCTCCCTGTGGAACACTTTCCACACCTTGTAGAGTCCACATGGTCCAGCATCCCTGTGGAACGCTCTCCACACCTTGTAGAGTCCACATGGTCCAGTATCCCTGTGGAACGCTCTCCACACCTTGTAGAGTCCACATGGTCCAGCATCCCTGTGGAACGCTCTCCACACCTTGCAGAGTCCACATGGACCAGAATCCCTGTGGAACGCTCTCCACACCTTGCAGAGTCCACATGGTCCAGTATCCCTGTGGAACGCTCTCCACACCTTGTAGGGTCCACATGGACCAGCATCCCTGTGGAACGCTCTCCACACCTTGCAGAGTCCACATGGACCAGCATCCCTGTGGAACGCTCTCCACACCTTGCAGAGTCCACATGGTCCAGTATCCCTGTGGAACGCTCTCCACACCTTGCAGAGTCCACATGGACCAGCATCCCTGTGGAACGCTCTCCACACCTTGCAGAGTCCACATGGTCCAGTATCCCTGTGGAACGCTCTCCACACCTTGTAGAGTCCACATGGTCCAGCATCCCTGTGGAACGCTCTCCACACCTTGTAGAGTCCACATGGACCAGCATCCCTGTGGAACGCTCTCCACACCTTGTAGAGTCCACATGGACCAGTATCCCTGTGGAACGCTCTCCACACCTTGCAGAGTCCACATGGTCCAGTATCCCTGTGGAACGCTCTCCACACCTTGTAGAGTCCACATGGTCCAGCATCCCTGTGGAACGCTCTCCACACCTTGCAGAGTCCACATGGTCCAGTATCCCTGTGGAACGCTCTCCACACCTTGTAGAGTCCACATGGTCCAGTATCCCTGTGGAACGCTCTCCACACCTTGTAGAGTCCACATGGTCCAGCATCCCTGTGGAACGCTCTCCACACCTTGCAGAGTCCACATGGTCCAGTATCCCTGTGGAACGCTCTCCACACCTTGTAGAGTCCACATGGTCCAGTATCCCTGTGGAACGCTCTCCACACCTTGTAGAGTCCACATGGTCCAGCATCCCTGTGGAACGCTCTCCACACCTTGTAGAGTCCACATGGTCCAGTATCCCTGTGGAACGCTCTCCACACCTTGTAGAGTCCACATGGTCCAGCCTCCCTGTGGAACGCTCTCCACACCTTCTAGAGTCAACATGGTCCAGCATCCCTGTGGAACGCTCTCCACACCTTGTAGAGTCCACATGGACCAGCATCCCTGTGGAACGCTCTCCACACCTTGTAGAGTCCACATGGTCCAGCCTCCCTGTGGAACGCTCTCCACACCTTGTAGAGTCCACATGGTCCAGCATCCCTGTGGAACGCTCTCCACACCTTGTAGAGTCCACATGGACCAGCATCCCTGTGGAACGCTCTCCACACCTTGTAGAGTCCACATGGTCCAGTATCCCTGTGGAACGCTCTCCACACCTTGTAGAGTCCACATGGTCCAGTATCCCTGTGGAACGCTCTCCACACCTTGTAGAGTCCACATGGACCAGCATCCCTGTGGAACGCTCTCCACACCTTGTAGAGTCCACATGGACCAGCATCCCTGTGGAACGCTCTCCACACCTTGCAGAGTCCACATGGACCAGAATCCCTGTGGAACGCTCTCCACACCTTGTAGAGTCCACATGGTCCAGTATCCCTGTGGAACGCTCTCCACACATTGTAGAGTCCATGTCCCGACGAATGGAGGCTGTTCTCAGTGCACCACTGGGGGGTGGAGGGTGTTCTTGTCCACTCCGTGTCAGTCACCCATTCAATGAGTCAAGACTACAAGTCGTTTGATGGAGAGAGTGTGTCTGTCTGACTGACTACAAGTCGTTTGATGGAGAGAGTGTGTCTGTCTAATCTACAACCTTTCTACAATACACCTGGAGATCCCCAGATGGAGCAACGTGTCCTTGGGACATTCTGAAAATATTCAGACCCATTGACTTTTTCCACCTTTTGTTTACGTTAGAGCTTTATTCTAAAATGGATTAAATAGTTTTTTCCCTCATCAATCTACACAATACCGCATAATGACATCACAATACCCCATAATGACATCACAATACCCCATAATGACATTACAATAACCCATAATGACATCACAATACCCCATAATGACATCACAATACCCCATAATGACATCACAATACCCCATAATGACATCACAATACCCCATAATGACAAAGCAAAAACAGGTTCAGAATTTTAGCAAGTTAATAAATTTAAAAAAATAAATATCCCATTTACATAAGTATTCAGACCCTTTAGTCATTTGTTGAAGCACCTTTGGCAGCGATTACAGCATCAAGTCTCCTTGGCTATAACGCTACAAGCTTGGCACACCTGTATTTGGAGAGTTTCTTCCATTCTTCTCAGCAGATCCTCTCAAGCTCTGTCAGGTTGGATGGGGAGCGGTGCTGCACAGCTATTTTCAGGTCTCTCCAGAGATGTTCGATCAGGCTCAAGTCCAGGCTCTGGCTGGGGCCACTCAAGGACATTCAGAGACTTGTCCCAAATTCACTCCTGCGTTGTCTTGGCTGTGTGCTTAGGGTTGTTGTCCTGTTTGAAAGTTAACCTTTTCCCCAGTCTGAGGTCCTGAGCGCTCTGGAGCAGGTTTTCATGAAGGATCTCTGTACTTTGCTCCTTTCATCTTTCATTTTTCTGACCAGTCTCCCAGTCCCTTCCGCTGAAAAACATCCCCACAGCATGATGCTGCCACCACCATGCTTCACCGTAGGGATGATGCCAGGTTTCTTCCAGACGTGACGCTTGGCATTCAGGCCAAAGAGTTCCATCTTGGTTTCATCAGACCAGAGAATCTTGTTTCTCATGGTCTGAGAGTCCTTTAGGTGCCTTTTGGCAAACTCCAAGTGGTCTGTCATGTGCCTTTTACTGAGGAGTGGCTTCCATCTGGCCACTCTACCATAAAGGCCTGATTGGTGGAGTGCTGTAGAGATGATTGTCCTTCTGAAAGGTGATCCCATCTCCACAAAGGAACTCTGTCAGAGTGACCATCTGGTTCTTGGTCACCTCCCTGACCAAGGCCCTTCTCCCGTGATTGTTCAGTTTGGTCAGGTGGCCAGCTCTAGGAAGAGTCTTGGTGGTTCCAAACTTCTTCCATTTAAGAATGATGGAGGCCACTGTGTTATTGGGGACCTTCAATGCTGCAGACACTTTTTGGTACCCTTCCCCAGATCTGTGCCTCAACACAATCCTGTCTCTGAGCTCTACAGATAATTCCTTTGACCTCATGGCTTGGTTTTTGCTCTGACATCCACTGTCAACTGTGGGACCTTATATTGACAGGTGTGTGCCTTTCCAAATCATGTCCAATCAATTCAATTTAACACAGATGGACTCCAAATTAACATCTCAAGGACGATAAATGGCCAGGGCCCTTGTTTATTTCCCTTTAGCTTCTAGAAATGGAGCACAAGAGATTGGTGTTGTAACGGGCTCGTGGTAACAGCTGGAGCGGAATCAGTGGAACGGTATCAAACACAAACACATCAAACACACGGTTTAAAGCCGTTCCATTTGCTCCGTTCCAGCCATTATTATGCGCCGTCCTCCCCTCAGCAGAGATTGGTGTTGGAACGGGCTCGTGGTAACGGCTGGAGCGGAATCAGTGGAACGGTATCAAACACGATTCGATGCCATTCCATTCGCTCCGTTCCAGCCATTATTATGAGCCGTCCTCCCCTCAGCAGCCTGAAACGGAGCGCTTCTTCTTGGAGACAGCCAGTCTGTGACTTGATGATGGAAGATCACAATCAGTAGGCCTACTTTATGGAGAGAAACAAAAAAAAACATAAAGCCCTTATTAAACTCCTGACTACACCTTTTTGTCTGGTTTATCTGATGACACACAGTCCTAAAATCTCTTTCTGACACATTTACACACCAGATCAGAAGAGAGAGAAAGAAAAAAAAAGATAAATGAATTAAATTCAACCCTGAGTAACATCTTTCAGTAGTAATACGTTCAAACATCACAAAATCACATTACTGGGACCAGAAAATAATAATATATAATCCTAGTAAATATCCAGGTCCTAACAGCCCGTATCCCTAAATACTGCACTACATCTGCCCAGAAATACCTAGGTATTTGGTTGGATGACAAGTCGTCTTTTAAAGTTCACGTCGTGGATAAAAGCTGTGATAAAAGCTTAAATTGGGTTTTTAATTTTAGTAATAAGGCTTGCTTCCCGCTTATGGCTAGAAAGAAGTTTGTTCAGGCCACTTTTCTCTCTGTAATTAATTATGGTGACTTGTTGTATATGGATAGGTAAAATAAAAAATGAGAACCCTGAAGATGGCCATTCGGTTGTTTTCTCCTGTTTCTTCTCTTCCTGTATAGAAGGACATCAGTGCTGGTCGAGAATGCATCCCAAATAGTACCACATTTCCTCTGTAGTACACTACTGTTGACCAGAACCCTATGAGGGATATAGTGTAGGCCTATTTAGAGAATAGGATTCCATTCAGGACACCGGCCAAAATAGGAAGTCTGTTTCAGAGCTAAGATGGAACACAGAGCCATATGTTTAGTGTCTGTGTTCTCTAATGGTGTTCTGTGTTCTAATGGGTCCATTCATGTCAGCGCCTGGTCGGAAGCTAGTACGCTAATGGCTCTGACCGGAGCTTCTACAATCTGAGAAATGCTCAAAAACCTAAAGGACTGCCCATCTCTCTCTCTCTCTATATATATTTATATAGCACACATAGGATAACCCTTTAGTTGTCCTAATGCATTCATTACACTCAGGGATTTTTTCTGCCGTTAAAATCGCTTTAGGGGGGGGGTAGCCTTTTAATTCAGGAAGCCTAAATCAAAGAGTGTAAAAAAAAATATGTATACAGATATCCTTCGGGGATGGAAAAACACTCAATATAAACGTGAACGGCTAACACCGGATATAACGTATGTAGGAAAGATAATGGACCTATATCTTTTTTTTTTTATATATAATCTTTGAGAACTAACAATCACCAAAATAAAAAAAAATAGAGATATTAAGCAGAGAATTTAAATTTCCAAAACCAATTAATTTAGTAGTATTGATTTTGTTATTATGTTTGAGCAAAAGAACACAGCATTATGTGTTGGTAGAATGCATATAATTGCAGGAAATTAGCTTTAAAACTGTAAATTCTCTCACCTTTATGGAGAAATGTATAGAATTGCAGGAAATTGGCTTAAAAATGCACAAAGATAAATCTGCTCTGCCAAGATGGGGGACTCTAAAATGTTCAGCCACGCCCTACACAGCCACTTTTTGATCCACAAAATGCAATGACACTGCCATAAAATGCCCTGACACTGCCATAAACAGGTGACCTAGCAACCTTGACCTTTCATAGTTTTCTTGTGCGACCCAACAACTAATAGGAGGAGCCAGTTTCAAGCAGTAACCCAAATGAAATCATCTGTAACACATCAGTGAGGTGAGGCGTTCTTTAAACCTGGTCCAAACCTGGTTCAAACCTGGTCCAAACCTGGTCCAATAGGGTGTGCATGTTTTTTGTTCTAGCCCAGCTATAACAGACCTGATTCAACTAATCAAAGGCTCTCGTTTCAGTACTCACCTCTACAGATCCATTGTTGTTGGCCTGGTTCGGAGTGGTAGTGTGTCGCGTGTACTGTTTAAACTGCTGCAGGCTGTCCAAAACAGCCTGTTTGAGCAGTTCCCCTCTAGGTGCGCGGACGCACCCCTCTCCGGGTATGGACCTCAGCTCCTCCACACAGGAACGCAGTCGGGCCAGGTTACCCCTCACCTGCTGAAGTAGGGGAGATACATGGAGGAAGGGGGAGAGAGATAATGTGGGGGTTAGAGAGAGAGAGAGCGCAATGATTTATTTACTTCATTACCTTGCCACCATTCTGACTCACATATAAGTCATCAGGCATGCATCTTTTAAAGAGAGAGAAAAGAGAGAGATAACACAACACACTTCTCTCTCCCTCCTTCCCTCTTACCACGAATGGCAGCAGACATTCATGCTGTCTACTCAGAGCGTAAAGGCTAAGCAGGGGCAGTCTACAGGGTCCGTCCAGACTACAGGCCAGAGTCAGGAAGTTATCCAAAGCCTCACACAGCGTAGTACCAGTCTCTGACCACCAGGGCGGTGACGCGTCCACGATCAGAACACGGGGCGGTTGCCGTGAGAACAAGGAGGGGCGGCACACCTGGAAGGAGGAGGAGGGGGGGCCAGAGCGGTTCCTTGCGTCCATGGCAACGACGGAATCAGGATCTAAACAAAACAATAGTAAAGGAAACACAAGGAGGAAGGAAGACGGTAAACAAACATTACATCATTTGTTGTTTAAAGCTACAATCTGGGATTAATTTGTTGTTTAAAGCTACAATCTGGGATTCATTTGTTGAGGGAAATGTCTGTCCCGCCACTTGCTTTGGTATATACACTACCGTTGAAAAGTTTGGGGTCACTTAGCAAATTTTTTTGTCCATTAAAATAACATCAAATTGATCAGAAATACAGTGTAGACATTGTTAATGTTGTAAATGACTATTGTAGCTGGAAACGGCAGATTTTTTTATGGAATATCTACATAGGTGTACAGAGGACCATTATCAGCAACCATCACTCCTGTGTTCCAATGGCACGTTGTGTTAGCTAATCCTAAATCTAATAAGTTTATCATTTTAAAAGGCTAATTGATCATTAGAAATCCCTTTTGCAATTATGTTAGCACAGCTGAAAACTGTTGTCCTGATTAAAGAAGCAATAAAACTGTCCTTCTTTAGACTAGTTGAGTATCTGGAGCACCAGCATTTGTGGGTTCAATTACAAGCTCAAAATGGCCAGAAACAAAGCACGTTCTTCTGAAACTCGTTAGTCTATTCTTGTTCTCAAAAATGAAGGTTGTTCCATGCGAGAAACTGCCAAGAAATCTCGTACAACACCGTGTACTACTCCCTTCACAGAACAACGCAAACTGGCCCTAACCAGAATAGAAAGAGGAGTGGGAGGCCCCGGTGCACAACTGAGCAAGAGGACAAGTACATTAGAGTGTCTAGTTTGAGAAACAGACGCCTCATAAGCCCTCAACTGGCAGCTTCATTAAATAGTACCCGCAAAACACCAGTCTCAACGTCAACAGTGAAGAGGCGACTCCGGGATGCTGGCCTTCTAGGCAGAGTTGCAAAGAAAAAGCCATTTCTCAGACTGGCCAATAAAAATAAAAGATTAAGATGGGCAAACGAACACAGACACTGGAAAGAGGAAGATTGGGGAAAAAATGATGGACAGACAAGTTTGAGGTGTTCGGATCACAAAGAAGAACATTCGTGAGACACAGAAAAAATGAAAAGATGCTGGAGGAGTGCTTGGCGCCATCTGTAAAGCATGGTGGAGGAAATGTGATGGTCTGGGGGTGCTTTGGTGTTGGTAAAGTGGAAGATTTGTACAGGGTAAAAGGGATCTTGAAGAAGGAAGGCTATAACTCCATTTTGCAATGCCACGCCATACCCTGTGGATGGCGCTTAATTGGAGCCAATTTCCTCCTACAACAGGACAATGAACCAAAGCACAGCTCCAAACGATGCAAGAACTACTGAGGGAAGAAGCAGTCAGCTGGTATTCGGTCTATAATGGAGTGGCCAGCACAGTCACCGGATCTCAACCCTATTGAGCTGTTGTGGGAGCAGCTTGACCGTATGGTACGTAAGAAGTGCCCATCAAGCCAATCCAACTTGTGGGAGGAGCTTCAGGAAGCATGGGGTGAAATCTCTTCAGATTACCTCAACAAATTGACAACTAGAATGCCAAATGTATGCAAGGCTGTAATTGCTGCAAATGGAGGATTATTTGACAAAAGCAAAGTTTGAAGGTCACAATTATTATTTCAATAAAAAATATATATATTTACAGTGCCTTGCGAAAGTATTCGGCCCCCTTGAACTTTGCGACCTTTTGCCACATTTCAGGCTTCAAACATAAAGATATAAAACTGTATTTTTTTGTGAAGAATCAACAACAAGTGGGACACAATCATGAAGTGGAACGACATTTATTGGATATTTCAAACTTTTTTAACAAATCAAAAACTGAAAAATTGGGCGTGCAAAATTATTCAGCCCCCTTAAGTTAATACTTTGTAGCGCCACCTTTTGCTGCGATTACAGCTGTAAGTCGCTTGGGGTATGTCTCTATCAGTTTTGCACATCGAGAGACTGACATTTTTTCCCATTCCTCCTTGCAAAACAGCTCGAGCTCAGTGAGGTTGGATGGAGAGCATTTGTGAACAGCAGTTTTCAGTTCTTTCCACAGATTCTCGATTGGATTCAGGTCTGGACTTTGACTTGGCCATTCTAACACCTGGATATGTTTATTTTTGAACCATTCCATTGTAGATTTTGCTTTATGTTTTGGATCATTGTCTTGTTGGAAGTCAAATCTCTGTCCCAGTCTCAGGTCTTTTGCAGACTCCATCAGGTTTTCTTCCAGAATGGTCCTGTATTTGGCTCCATCCATCTTCCCATCAATTTGAACCATCTTCCCTGTCCCTGCTGAAGAAAAGCAGGCCCAAACCATGATGCTGCCACCACCATGTTTGACAGTGGGGATGGTGTGTTCAGCTGTGTTGCTTTTACGCCAAACATAACGTTTTGCATTGTTGCCAAAAAGTTCAATTTTGGTTTCATCTGACCAGAGCACCTTCTTCCACATGTTTGGTGTGTCTCCCAGGTGGCTTGTGGCAAACTTTAAACGACACTTTTTATGGATATCTTTAAGAAATGGCTTTCTTCTTGCCACTCTTCCATAAAGGCCAGATTTGTGCAATATACTTGTTGTCCTATGGACAGAGTCTCCCACCTCAGCTGTAGATCTCTGCAGTTCATCCAGAGTGATCATGGGTCACTTGGCTGCATCTCTGATCAGTCTTCTCCTTGTATGAGCTGAAAGTTTAGAGGGACGGCCAGGTCTTCGTAGATTTGCAGTGGTCTGATACTCCTTCCATTTCAATATTATCGCTTGCACAGTGCTCCTTGTGATGTTTAAAGCTTGGGAAATCTTTTTGTATCCAAATCCGGCTTTAAACTTCTTCACAACAGTATCTCGGACCTGCCTGGTGTGTTCCTTGTTCTTCATGATGCTCTCTGCGCTTTTGACGGACCTCTGAGACTATCACAGTGCAGGTGCATTTATACGGAGACTTGATTACACACAGGTGGATTGTATTTATCATCATTAGTCATTTAGGTCAACATTGGATCATTCAGAGATCCTCACTGAACTTCTGGAGAGAGTTTGCTGCACTGAAAGTAAAGGGCTGAATAATTTTGCATGCCCAATTTTTCAGTTTTTGATTTGTTAAAAAAGTTTGAAATATCCAATAAATGTCGTTCCACTTAATGATTGTGTCCCACTTGTTGTTGATTCTTCACAAAAAAATACAGTTTTATATCTTTATGTTTGAAGCCTGAAATGTGGCAAAAGGTCGCAAAGTTCAAAGGGGCTGAATACTTTCGCAAGGCACTGTATAACCTTGTCAACGACTATATTTCCTATTTATTTTGCAACTAATTTTCATGCATGTTTTCATGGAAAACAAGGACATTTCTAAGTGACCCCAAACTTTTGAACGGTAGTGTACATGAAGGAGAGCAGTCATTCATCATGAAAAGGATGTTACAGTTTGGTGAGCCTGGGGAAAGTCCCCTCTTGCCCGAGAGCTCCAGTCAGTTAATGAGAGTAGCCTATCTCACCCATGTCATTATGAAGGGGGAACCCCGCCATTATGACAACATGAATTACCCCCTGACTGTCTTCATCACACTAAAGTTACGATGGTTAGTCATTTGATGGAGCAAGAACAGGAGGGGGGGGGGGGGGGGGGGGGGGGGGAGTGAAGTAATTGAGACATATAGGGAGTTTTCAACAGTCAGTCAGTCGATCCATTACCTCATTCATAGGCATCGTCGCTGAACACACACACACACACACACACACACACACACACACACACACACACACACACACACACACACACACACACCTGAACAAATGATTAACACTTTGAGCTGGAAAAGAGGAACAAAGAGGAGGAGAAAAGAAGGAAGAGCTAGCATCCTTAGATGATTATCACAAGAGGCACACAACTTATCCCTTATTGGATTCTCATTTAGCTCACAGCTGTGACCAAACAACAATGAACAAGACTGTTATGGCTGGTCAAAAGAAGTGCACTAAATAGGGAATAGGGTGCCATTTGAGATGAAACACAAGACCGTTATGTGACACTGAGGTCAGATAGAGAGATAGCTAGAATCAGAGAGGTTTAAATAGGGCCAGATCAGAACATTCTGTTATCTATGCTTTCATTCCAAATGGCACCCTATTCAGTGCACTACGTTTGACCAGGTAGCCTGGTTAAAAGTTATGCACTATATAGGGAATTAGGGTGCCATTTGGGACGGAACCCTTCAGAATCATCAATAGAACCATCTCCATTCACAACGGAACTCTGTGTTCTATCTGTCCTGTTCTATATACCCATGTTACGGAAGGATCCTCTCTCTCTCTCACTGTGCCTTCAGGCAGACGTTTCTAGTCAACAAGACTGGCTTGATGACAAAAGGACACATTGTGTGTGTACAGTGTGTGTGTCTCTCTCTCTCGCTTGCACACACACGCACGCACACAGCCTGGTAATTTCAATTGGTGCGTCATTAGATGAGTAGTATGATCCAAGGGCAAAATACAAGATTTAGGAGGGAAGAGACTGATAAAAACGGGCGCTGTTACACACACCATCAAAATCCTTGCCGCCCCCGCAACTAAAATCCTTATAGACTGTTATAAGCATTTAGCAAGCTAGCTATGCTAATAGAAACGGCCTGGTATGGAAGGATGTAGGCCTGTAATTAGGAGATGACAGCCAGGTCAAGATGAGGGAGTAACGCTAAGCTCCACTACACCCCAGGGCCACCTTCAGTTGTCAAAACGTTGCAGATATAAATGTCATGAAATGAATAGAGCTGATGTGATTCATTATTCTACATGTTCTACGTAGCCTATTTCTATATGAACGTTCATAAAAACGTCCTGCTGAACTCGGCCAAGATCTCTGATCTGTTTGTGACTGGAATCTATATAACTCTTAACAAAGTCATGCTGTTGCTAGAGTGCTGAAGCACGGTGTTATCTGTCCAGAAATACGAAATAAACTACTTTTGGGGGGCACTGTCTACCGCCAGACTACTAGCCAGCTCATAGTAGCGTTTTCCCCACCAAACAAAATGTAACATTAGTTGGAGAACATGCAAGTCAGTCTCATAGCTAACGTTAGCTAGCTAGGTACTTGTTAGCAAATGTACCTTACCTCTGAAATGTACTTTTCTTTTCGTGTTTCTTATTGAATTCCCTGTCCTGGTGTATGTTCTGGTTATTTAGCCAAAAGACACATTAGTTTTAGCTGTAAAAAAAAATATACAATTTTAATTTAAAATAACGAGGTTATTTTCAGATTGTTTGAAAAGTATACGTCTCGCGCTCTCCCGCCAAGGCAGCTGAGCGCGGGCAGGAGGCACGCTGAACTGAAAGGTCACAGCGGGATACCAAATATATTTCATTCGTTATTATAAACCATTAGTCATAAATAGCATTACGATTGAGTCTAAATGTGTGTATTTTTACTATACTGTTTATCTTGTCATTAAAAGACAGGCGGGGATAGGCCTGCGTTACAGTAAAACAGACTTCCCTAGTTAACTAGTCAGTAGTCTGATTGGATGAAGGCGTGACTGGAGAATGCACCTCACCGTTTTCCAATAAAACGGGTCTCTCTCCCAGTCATCCGTAACTGAAGTTCAAATCCATTTTAGCAGGCGAGGGAAAGATGGGGACATATCTGCTACTCTCTCTACCAATTTCTTGTCACAGGTAGGCCTAGAATTATATCTACATGACATAAATTGACTATAAGCTTATGGCACAAAACTTCCCCAGCTTCCCTCTCTCTTTCTCTCTCCATTCCTCCCCCTCCACTCTCCATTTCTCTTCATCCCTTTCGCTCCATTCCTCCCGCCTCTCTTTTCATCCCTGTCTCTCCATTCATCCTCTCTCCATCCCACTCCTTCCACCCTTTCGGTATGCCCCCCAATCTCTCCATTCAGCCACTTTACCCTGAAGTAAATGGAAATAAGACATGGAAATGATGGCAGCATCTGAGGGAATGAATGAATAGTTTAGAGAAATAATGTTTTATTTCAAGGTCTGTGTCGCATATTCCCTATATAGTGCACTACTTTTGACCAGGGCCCATAGTGCTCTATCCACATTGGAGAACCCTTTTGGGTTCCAGGTAGAACCCTCGATTAGTCATCAAAAGTAGTGCACTACAGGGGATTGGGTTCCATTTGGGACTCAGACAAGAAATCCTTCAGATTTAACCCTTCAAGTTCTATTCCCAATCATGAAGGCCCTCTAAACACACACACACACACACACACACACAGGACTACTGATTGGATGAAAGGCAGCCATTTATGCGTGAAATATAATATATTCAGTTAGTTTTCCCACATTTTTTCCCTCCTTTATAACTTGGGATATGTTAAAGTGTACAAGATTAAGTGTTGCACAAGTTTGGTAAGAGGCTTAGATGAATGCTGGGTAGTGTGAAATGAGAGCTGACACACACACACACACACATATACAGAATGACTCCGAGAGACATGTAGCATGCACATCTGTTTGCTGGAGATAAGAAGTGTGTGTGTGTGTGTACTAAATGAACATCCTCTTTGATCCTAACAGAATCACTCTGACGAATTTGTCTCAGCAGAAGTCCTGATTCGGTAGGCTCAGTTTGTGTGTGTGTGTGTGTGTGTGTGTGTGTGTGTGTGTGTGTGTGTGTGTGTGTGTGTGTGTGTGTGTGTGTGTGCGTGTGTGTGTGTGTGTGTGTGTGTCTCGACATGGGTGTGGATTAACGTTGCTGAGAGCAGCTTGACAAGATAAAGATCACTGAATTCAGAAACCTTTTCCAAAAACCTGCCCTCATTAATTATTCTGTTCAAGAAGTTACACTTACTAATAGATTAAACTTTGTCTTTCAGCTAAATTAATGTCCACTTCCTACTGTAAGTTTGAGACCTTTTAGCATCTACCTACTTTCACCTCACCTGAGCGAGGCCTGGAAGCCGAAGCTACACTCTTAGAAAAAAGGGTTCCAGAAGGGTTCTATCTACCAATAGGGACAGCCGAAGAACCCTTTTGGAACCCTAAGAGTGTAGCTTTGGCTTCCAGGCCTCGCTTCCAGGAACCCTTTGGAGAAAGAACCCTTTTTGGTTCCACGTAGAACTCTTTTGGGTTACATGTAGAACCCTATGTGTAAAGGGTTCTACATGGAACTCAAAAGGTTTCTACCTGGAGCCAAAAAGGGTTCTTTCTCCAAAGGGTTCTCTTATGGGGATAACCGAAGAACCCTTTTAGTTGTTAATTATTTTTATTTCACCTTTATTTAACCAGGTAGGCCAGTTGAGAACACCTTTATTTAACCAGGTAGACTAGTAGAGAACACCTTTATTTAACCAGGTAGGCCAGTTGAGAACACCTTTATTTAACCAGGTAGGCCAGTTGAGAACAAGTTTTCATTTACAACTGCGACCTGGCCAAGATAAAGCAAAGCAATGCGACACAAACAACAACACATAGTTACACATGGAATAAACAAACACACAGTCAATAACACAATAGAAAAGTCTATATACAGTGTGTACAAATTAGGTAAGATAAGGGAGGTAAGGCAATAAATAGGCCATAGTGGTGAAATAATTACAATTTAGCAATTAAACACTGGAGTGATAGATGTGCACGTAGAGATACTGGGGTGCAAAGGAGCAAAAAATAAATAACAGTATGGGGAGGAGGTAGTTGGGATGGGCTATTTACAGATGCGCTATGTACAGGTGCAGTGATCTGTGAGCTGCTCTGACAGCTGGTGCTAGGTTCTAGATTGCAGTTTTTTTCAATGAGTGTAGAGACCTTTAAGGACAGTATATATTTAATAAATCATTAAAGTGGTAATGTTCCTTCAGATAGGTGAGTAACCTCTTTGCTAAAGGGTCGTTCCACCTCAAAAAGCGCAAGAGGATTTCAACACCCACCATCTCATATTGTTCTGAAATTGTTTCTGTTGTTAGAAACAGATAAGATTAGCATTCCAGCAACATTAATTTGTTGACATTTAATTTGATCTCTGAGAAATTAATAAATTAATCTAATTGACTGCATAAAATTCAATAAATATCAGTGGCGGTTGGTGCCGTTTAAGATGAGGGAGGACACTTCATTTTCTTCATGAGGTATGGCCTTATTATTTATATTACATCATGTTGGATGACTGTCATTCATGTTCCATTCACCCAGTTCAATGTAACAGCGATAGGTTTAGGTTACTGTCATTCATATTCCATTCACCCAGTTCAATGTAACAGCGATAGGTTTAGGTTACTGTCATTCATATTCCATTCATCCAGTTCAATGTAACAGTGATAGGTTTAGGATACTACATGATCGAGCTGGACGGTATACCGTATTTTACTATATACCGGTATTTATGGACGGACCGGTTTGGGTTTTTACTTTACCGTCTATAACGGTATTTGAATGTTTGGTTTGTTAAATGTGATACGCTGTGCGTTACGTCCATTTTTATAGTTTACGCCGCTAATTGAGTCATCCCTCTCCGCTCTCTCTCTCCACGCCACTTTCCACACAGTCCTAGCCCCGCCTCTTGTCACTCAAGGAAGGCATTTGTTGTTGTTTGACCACGGAGACACTTGTGTTCAGTCTGCATGGTCAACGCAGCACATAAAACAATGTTGATGACAACGATGTTGTTTCCACTTTGATCTTAATATAAATCCACAAGCGTTCTATAATTACAATTTTAATTTGTGTGTCTTACATCTGCAAACAGCTAGTTTGTATTTTCTTAGCAAGTTAAGCTAAATTGTGTTAGCCACTAATGCTAATCGCTGATACCAGTACTGGTGGAGGCTTAAATCAGTGTAACCAATGTGAAATGGCTAGCTAGTTAGCGGTGGTGCGCGCTACCAGCGTTTCAATCGGTGACGTCACTCGCTCTGAGACCTTGAAGTAGTGGTTCCCCTTGCTCTGCGAGGGCCGCGGCTTTTGTGGAGCGATGGGTAACGATGCTTCGTGGGTGGCTGTTGTTGATGTGTGCAGAGGGTCCCTGGTTCGAGGCCGGCGAGGGGACGGACTACAGTTAAACTGTTACATCAGCATGTTGTTTGTGCAACAGTATCTTCTAAGAGGAATAGGCGACGCATGAATATGTCTGCTATAAAAATTAAGATTTAATTTAGCCAAAGATTATAGGGTCCCCTAGGAAACACTAAATATCACTTTGGTTCCTACCCTGTCACAATAACTTGTCCCTGGCATTTTCATTCGTTGTCATGTCAAACAACACTGTATTCAAAGTGCCCACTATTATTTATATTATAATAATTATATTTTGGCCATATCACCCTATTACATGACACACCAATTTTCCCTATACCCATCATGAGGTTGCTACAACCTAGCCTATGAATGAAAGTTTGCAACGTAGGTGCACACAAGTCGAGAGAAAAATTTGAGCTGACAGACTGTGACACATGGACAGACAGTGACACATTCAATACCGCCTTGCACAATCTTGACTGCATCTAGCTGATGTAATCATCAGTCCAACGGTTTTAAACGAGAGTTTCTATTGGACACGTTTTTGCAACAGAATCGGAAGAATGAATACTTCCCCGATCAAAATCTGAACACAGTTCACTTTCATAACAGTCACATACAAACAGCTCGTTGTATTCCTTCTCGCATATAAGTGCTCTCCTCCTCTAAACTATTCCCTTTCCTTGTGGACTTACATTCACAACACATCAGCTGTATGTAACCAGGTGAAAAAACCTTTCCAAGCCAAACCATATCATAACCGCTGCACACAGTGTAAACGCTCGTCGTCGTAAGGAAAAGTGGACCAAAGAGCAGCGTGGAAGGTGTTCATGATCTTTATTGTCAAGAATCACTCAAACAAAAATAACAAATACAAGAAACGAAAGCGAACAGTTCCGTCAGGCACAGACCCTAAACAGAAAATAACACCCCACAAAACCCAAACGGAAAACAACAACTTATATATGATCCCCAATCAGAGACAACGATAGACAGCTGCCTCTGATTGGGAACCACACTAAGGCAAAAACAACAAAGAAATAGAAAACATAGATTCTCCCACCCGAGTCACACCCTGACCTAACCAAACATAGAAAATAAATGAGGATCTCTAAGGTCAGGGCGTGACACACAGCCTTCATCGTTGTCACCATATTATCTAAAGTAACGTAATAGTCAACATAGCTAACAGAACTAACATGTTAGTAAACCTGCTTCAATCATGCAGTAACATCACAGTGATCAGTCAGTGAGCAGTTTATCAGTTACACCGGCGGGCCCCGGTAGCAATAAATTAGTAATACCAAAAGCTTACCTTGAGTTCGAGTGTTGTGTTGGAAAGTCATAGCCAGCTAGCTAACATATCATCCCTCTGTTTGAGCTGGGTGTTTGAGTAGACTAAACTAGCTAGCTAGCTGCATTTGCTAGCTAAGTAAGTGAAAATACAATGACTCTTTCAACTTCTCCTTCATTTTGGAAGAAATGAATATGTTCAAAACATCTAAACTATTGAGTCAACTACTCAATATTTTATACTCTGCAGTGCTAGCTAGCTGTAGCTTATGCTTTCAATACTAGATTAATTATCTGATCCTTTGATTTGGTGGGCAACATGTCAGTTCATGCTGCAGAACTCTGATAGGTCTGTGGATGTCCTCCGGAAGTTGTCATAATTGCTGTGTAAGTCTATGTAATGGGGTGAGAACCATGAGCCTCCTAGGTTTTGTATTGAAGTCAATGTACCCAGAGGAGGACGGAAGCTAGCTGTCCTCCGGCTACACGATGGTGCTACCCTACAGAGTGCTGTTGAGGCTACTGTAGACCTGTAACGAGTGCGCTGAGAGTCGGGAAGCAAGTTGAGTGTTTTAATAAATAAAATAAACAATGAACACGAAACACAAACAATGTACCGGCATGAAAACAGAGTCAATAACACCTGAGGAAAGAACCAAGGGGAGTGACAGATATAGGGAAGATAATCAAGGAGAAGATGGAGTCCAGCTGAGTGTTATGAAGTTGCGCAGATACGCGAGGCGATAGTGACAGGTGTGCGGGATAATTAGCAGCCTGATGACCTAGAGGCCGGAGAGGGAGTAGACGTGACAAGACCTTCATTGCAAACACAGTGTGTTTTAATCAATTATTTAAGATGGTGGGTGTAATGGCTTGCTGTAATAACATGGAAGGACCCTTCAACCTTCAGTTGTCATGAAAGGACAGCAACAGTGAACTCATTCAACCCCAGCTCTTATCACCATGAGCTCCATTGTCACACCCTAACCATAGTTTGCTTTGTATGTTTCTATGTTTTGTTTGGTCAGGGTGTGATCTGAGTGGGCATTCTATGTTGGATGTCTTGTTTGTCTGTTTCTGTGTTTGGGCCTGATAAGGTTCTCAATCAGAGGCAGGTGTTAGTCATTGTCTCTGATTGGGAGCCATATTTAGGTAGCCTGTTTTGTGTTGGGTTTTGTCGGTGGTTGTCTCCTGTGTCAGTGTTTGTACCACACGGGACTGTTTCGGGTTTTCATGTTTCTTGTTTTGTAGTTTATTCATGTATAGTTTCGTTATTAAAGAACCATGAATTATAACCAGGCTGCTTTGTGGTCCGCCTCTCCTTCCCAGGAAGAATCCCGTTACATCCATATACATTCTGAAGGCTATAAACTCATTATATCCCCTCCTCGTCTCTGTCTCCCCCCTTTCCTTTCCAGTGAAAAGCTACAGCTTAACTCTTGACTCAGATGTAAATGCATATTTGGAATATCTTGCCGCCTGGGAGAGAAATGAAACGATGCTGGCTCTATTAATGGAATCAAAGTGACCCATGTAGTTCGGATTGGGTGATGATGATTGGGAGTTTGCTATTCATTCAATGAGGCTTATATCAGGCCAAGAAGAGTTCTCCACTGCGACGTGTGTGTATGTGTAGGCTGAACTAATCCTGTATACAGGAGGCAGGTAGCCTATACTAGGCAGGTAGCCTAGTGGTTAGAGTGTAGGGGCGGCAGGTAGCCTAGTGGTTAGAGTGTAGGGGCGGCAGGTAGCCTAGTGGTTAGAGTGTAGGGGCGGCAGGTAGCCTAGTGGTTAGAGTGTAGGGGCGGCAGGTAGCCTAGTGTTTAGAGCATTGGACTAGTAACCAGAAGGTTGCAAGATCGAATCCCCGAGCTGACAAGGTAAAAATCTGTTGTTCTGCCATTGACTAAGCCACTGTTCCTAGGCCATCATTGAAAATAAGAATTTGTTCGTAACTGACTTGCCTAGTTAAATAAAGGCAAAATAAGAATTTGTTCTTAACTGACTTGCCTAGTTAAATAAAAAATTAATGCAGATGATGTTTTTAACTTTATGCAAGTTTAGTTGTTGAAGCGTTTAATGGTTTTCAGATGAGTTGAGTGTGTTTTTCCCAGGTGGGGTGGGATGCTATAGCCTGGTTCCAGTCATTATTCAAGCCAAACAGTTGAAGTTGTAGTTGACATGATAGCACAAACAGACTGGCACTCAGGCTAGGATGCATAGAATTATCACACATCCTGGTGTCTGTGTCTACAGTGAGAGGAAGAAGGGTTACACTGTGCTGTCATAGAACTCAAGGTTCTACAAAACAGGAAGTTGGCTGTATTTGCAAAGACTGGCATCACAAATGGCACCCTATTTGCTATATAGCGCACTTTTTTTTGTCCAGACCCATATGGGCCCTTGTCAAAGATAGTGCACTATGTAGCGAATAGGGTGTCATTTGGCACGCCGGTCTGGGAGCCAAATGGAACACCAACCACAGTGAACGGAACTGAATGGAACCATTGGAACAGTTGGTTGGCTTGTGTACTTACCACTTCCTCCTGGTCTCGTTTTATGATATAATCTCTGTTTATTATCTCTGCTTAATCTCATTCTAGATCTCTGTGTGTTTACACATTAAGAATTTATTCATCTCTCACATTTAGCTTAGTTTACATACTGCTGCCAGTGAGAGAACAGACATAAAGATGGTCTCTGTGTCTCTGTCTCTCCTTCTCTGTCTCTCTCCCTCTGTCAAACACACACACACACTTTAAACTCAAGTCATAGCTTTATATCCAGCTAATGAGTGTTTACAACTAGCTAATTATGCACTGCACCATGGTTACTCTGTGTGTAAGCCATGTGAGAGTGAATAGACTATGATCCTATTGTTAACTGGGTGTGTTGTTTGTATGAAAGTATCTGGAGGATTAAGGGAATAGGGGGCACCCCACAGGGCTGAGGTCAAAAGTAGTGCACTATAAAGGGAATAGAGTGTGATTTGGCATGCATTCTAAGCTTTGTGGGAGAAAACCACCAGTGGAATGTTTTGGCTGTAGCACAGTGTCCTATTGTGAACAGAATCACATTCGTATGATGGTGATTATTTTAACCGATTACCTCCTAAAAGCAAAATAAGTGTCACGTAGTTCCTTTGTTTTGTCTTTGTTTCAGTATGGTTAGGGTGTGAGTTGGGGTGGGCAGTCTATGTTATTTTTTCTATAATTTGGTCTGTTTGGTCTGGTATGGTTCTCAATCAGAGGCAGCTGTTTATCGTTGTCCCTGATTGAGAACCATACTTAGGTAGCCTGGTTGTCCCTGATTGAGAACCATACTTAGGTAGCCTGGTTGTCCCTGATTGAGAACCATACTTAGGTAGCCTGGTTGTCCCTGATTGAGAACCATACTTAGGTAGCCTGGTTGTCCCAGATTGAGAACCATACTTAGGTAGCCTGGTTGTCCCTGATTGAGAACCATACTTAGGTAGCCTGGTTGTCCCTGATTGAGAACCATACTTAGGTAGCCTGGTTGTCCCTGATTGAGAACCATACTTAGGTAGCCTGGTTGTCCCTGATTGAGAACCATACTTAGGTAGCCTGGTTGTCCCTGATTGAGAACCATACTTAGGCAGCCTGGTTGTCCCTGATTGAGAACCATACTTAGGCAGCCTGGTTGTCCCTGATTGAGAACCATACTTCGGTAGCCTGGTTGTCCCTGATTGAGAACCATACTTAGGTAGCCTGGTTGTCCCTGATTGAGAACCATACTTAGGTAGCCTGGTTGTCCCTGATTGAGAACCATACTTAGGTAGCCTGGTTGTCCCTGATTGAGAACCATACTTAGGTAGCCTGGTTGTCCCTGATTGAGAACCATACTTAGGTAGCCTGGTTGTCCCTGATTGAGAACCATACTTAGGTAGCCTGGTTGTCCCTGATTGAGAACCATACTTAGGTAGCCTGGTTGTCCCTGATTGAGAACCATACTTAGGTAGCCTGGTTGTCCCTGATTGAGAACCATACTTAGGTAGCCTGGTTTCACCTTTGAGTTGTGGGTGGTTATTTTCCGTGTTAGTGTTTGTTACCACACGGGACTGTTTCGTTTGTGTCTCTTTGTTGTTTTGTATTTTGTAGTGTTCAGTTTGACGTATTAAAATGGACACTTACCACGCTGCAAACTGGTCATATCTCTCTTACTCCTCATCAGAAGAAGAGGACGAGCGTGACAATAAGTCACCTTCAATGTTGTGTAAGCAGCCTCCATCTTAAGAAACCCAATGTGTGTTTTCTGTTACCAGGGACATTGAATGCCTTGTGTTTTGTACTTTATTTATATATATATATATTTACCTTTATTTATATATATATATATATTTACCTTTATTTATATATATATATATATATATTTACCTTTATTTATATATATATATATATATTTACCTTTATTTATATATATATATATATATATTTACCTTTATTTATATATATATATATATATATTTACCTTTATTTATATATATATATATATTTACCTTTATTTATATATATATATATATATTTACCTTTATTTATATATATATATATATATTTACCTTTATTTATATATATATATATATATTTACCTTTATTTATATATATATATATATATTTACCTTTATTTATATATATATATATATATATATTTACCTTTATTTATATATATATATATATATTTACCTTTATTTATATATATATATATATATTTACCTTTATTTATATATATATATATATATTTACCTTTATTTATATATATATATATATATTTACCTTTATTTATATATATATATATATTTACCTTTATTTATATATATATATATATATTTACCTTTATTTATATATATATATATATATTTACCTTTATTTATATATATATATATATATATATATATATTTACCTTTATTTATATATATATATATATATATATTTACCTTTATTTATATATATATATATATATTTACCTTTATTTATATATATATATATATATATATTTACCTTTATTTATATATATATATATATATATATATATATTTACCTTTATTTAACTAGGCAAGTAAGTTAAGATCAAATTCTTATTTATAATGATTATAATGATTGCCTACAGTCCCCGGCTAAACCCTAACCTAACCCAGACGACACTGGGCCTATTGTGTGCCGCCCTATGGGACTTCAAGCTTGAAAATTATCATAATATCATGATATCTCTTACTGTAAAACGTCCAAGTCATTAATATCATGATATCTCTTACTGTAAAACATCCAAGTCATTAATATCATGATATCTCTTACTGTAAAACGTCCAAGTCATTAATATCATGATATCTCTTACTGTAAAACATCCAAGTCATTAATATCATGATATCTCTTAGTGTAAAACGTCCAAGTCAGTAATATCATGATATCTCTTACTGTAAAACGTCCAAGTCATTAATATCATGATATCTCTTACTGTAAAACGTCCAAGTCATTAATATCATGATATCTCTTACTGTAAAACGTCCAAGTCAGTAATATCATGATATATCTTACTGTAAAACGTCCAAGTCATTAATATCATGATATCTCTTACTGTAAAACGTCCAAGTCATTAATGCCATAAGAAGCCAATTTCATTTTCTCCCCAGTGTCAATTTAACAGTATGGGTATGTCCCAAATGACACCCTATTTCCTTTGATAGTGCACTACCTTTGTCTTGGTCAAAAGTAGTGCACTATATAGGGAATAGGGTGCCAGCTCTAGTCTAAAGTAGTGCACTACATAAGGAATAGGGTGCCAGCTCTAGTCTAAAATAGTGCACTATATAGGGAATAGGGTGCTATTTGGGATGCATTCCAAGTCATTCATTTCATAAGAATCCAAACTAACAGCGTTTTCCTCCCCGGTGACTGTTTAACTTTAGGCTGTCTCTTTTCCCCTTCTTCTTCCAATCAGATTTACGCTTTGGGCCTCGACACGAGACAACAGCTGCACAGCCTTCTGGGTAATGACATCCTCAGCCGATGCCGTTAAGACCGAAAGAGAGAGACAGGTTTGTGCACCACACACACAGACACACACACACACACACACACACACACACACACAGACACACACACACACTCACTTATGCAGCAAGAGGTCTCGCTGGAGGTCACTGCATTCCCATAATTCCCTGTTCTGACAAGGCTTGTTCCCTGGCCTGGGTGTGTGTGTGTGTGTGTGTGTGTGTGCGCGTGTGTGTGTGCGTGTGCGTGTGTGTGTGTGTGTGTGTGTGTGCGCGTGTGTGTGTGGTGCACAAGTCTGTCACACTCTACTGATATAGTGAGACGAGTGTGTGTGTGTTCAGATATGATGTTATGTTTTAAGTCTGTGGGAAACTCAGTGGGTGTGATCTCATTAAACCTAAAGGCTTCTGATGTGTTTTCTTGTAATATGTCTAGTGGGTGATATGATCACATTGTCCTTCAGCGTGTAAAAGGCCTGTAGAACTGTGTAGGCTGATCTGATCTTGGATCAGTGGTATATGTTTTTAAAGGCCTCTGGTAGCTAACCTGTGTGTGTGTGTGTGTGTGTGTGTGTGTGTGTGTGTGTGTGTGTGTGTGTGTGTGTGTGTGTGTGTGTGTGTGTGTGTGCGCGTGTGCGTGTGTGTGCGTGTGCGTGTGCTGGTGTAAAAGGCCTCTGGTGTAGAACTATTGTGTGTGTGTGTGTGTGTGTCTAGGCTGATCTTAGATTTATAATCCAACTGGGAACTAGGATCAGTGCTGTAGCTTTATGGCCCAACTAAGAACCCACACACTCATCCCTGCCTTAGGGCCGCCAGAAGAAGGAATGTTACTCTCCAGTCTTATCTATGTACAGTGAGCATACTGTGGTTTTTCAATTCCTGTATCTTATGTTCAATGTACTGAATAAACACAGAAGTAGGTAGTCTAGCGGTTAAGAGGGTCGGGCCAGTAACCGAAAGGTTGCTGGTTCGAATCCCTGAGCCGACTCTGTGAAAAATCTGTCGACGTGAACTTGACCAAGGCACTTAACCCCTAGTATTGTATTAAATATCCACATGTTGTCGTATCAGAACTGCAAGGTTGGGTGTCAGAATTATAAGACTTTCAGTTGGTAGTATTGTAGTATTCAAGTAGGATTGTAGCATTCAAGTAGAGGTTGGTAGGATTGTAGCATTCAAGTAGAGGTTGGTAGGATTGTAGCATTCAAGTAGAGGTAGGTAGGATTGTAGCGTTCAAGTAGAAGTTGGTAGGATTGTAGCGTTCAAGTAGAAGTTGGTAGGATTGCAGCATTCAAGTAGCAGTTGGTAGGATTGCAGCATTCAAGTAGCAGTTGGTAGGATTGTAGCGTTCAAGTAGAAATTGCAAGAACCTCCATTACTTGTTCCTGTAATGACAGAAAGCAATACTTATCATCCAATCAGGTTGCTGTTCCATCAGTGGTGTTCCACTGTTACTATGGTAACAAACCTGTTGAACCTCTAGACTTTCTGATTAACTGGAGACGGTCTATTATAACAGAGTAACAAGTGCACTCTAAAAGAATAAGCCATGTGACAAAATGGCACCCTATTCCCTATTTAGTGCACTTCTTTTGACCTAGGGAATAGAATGCCATTTGGGATGCTCCCAGGGTCTATTGTAATGGGAGTACCAAGTACACTCTAAAATCGTAGAACCACCATACGAGGTTATTCACCCCACTCTGCTTGCATCAACGCGCAAAAATAAACATTTCAGGCCCTATCTAAAAAGGATAGATAACTGCTTTCTTATATTTAAACATGAAGGCCCGAGGGGATTTGGCTACCTCACAAACTCAGCAGGTGAATGCAAATTCAGCATTTAAAAATAAAGCCCCCCCCCCCCCCCCCTTCCTCCTTCTCCTTCTTCCTATTCCTCCTCTCCTCCTTTTTGTGAGAGAAGATTACAGCTGAAAATCCTTTGCTACGAGCTGCGTGGCCCCCTCTCAAAATCACCTTTCATGGGAGGACTGGTCAATAGCTCCATTTGAGAGGGTTATTACCATGACAACGGGACAGGATTAGGTAGACAGTCATTCCGGGGCAATTGTGAAACCAGCTTGATTTGCTGAAATGCACTCAAGATTACCTTTGGGGGAAGGAGAAGGAGAGGTGGGTGAGAGGTAAGTGGGCGGGTGGGTGGGTGGGTGGGTGGGAGGGAGGGAGAGAGGGATGGAGGGGGGGGGGGGGGGGTGAGAGGCTGAACGAGAAAATGGAATGAACTAAAAACAGAATCCGACCATGAAAAATTCATAGCTAGGACTTTAAATGTTTTTATATAAATGTTCAAAGTTAGTTTTAGGATTTGTGAAAGGTGACTGGTTCCACAGTAGGTCAAGTTTAAACAAAAACGCACACACACACACACAGACACACACACACACACACAGACTCACACACACACACACACACACACACACACACACACACACACACACACACACACACACACACACACACACACACACATACAGTGTCAATCTTCGAGCAAAGTGTTAACATTTTGATGCTATTACTTTTGATTCCATCTCCTCGTGTACAGGTTGTAGAGGTGTAGAGTTGAAGGGGTGTAATGTTGAAGGGGTGTAGAGGTGTAGGGGTGAAGGGGTGAAGAAGTGTAAGGGTGTAGAGGTTGTAGAGGTTGTAGAGGTGTAGGTGTGTAGAGGTGTAGGGGTGTATAGGTGTAGAGGTGTAGAGGTGTGTAGGTGTGTAGAGGTGTGTGTAGGTGTGTATAGGTGTAGGTGTGTAGAGGTGTAGAGGGTGTAGAGGTGTAGAGGGTGTAGAGGTGTACAGGTTGTAGAGGTGTAGAGGTGTACAAGTTGTAGAGGTGTACAGGTGTACAGGTGTAGAGGTGTAGAGGTGTACAGGTTGTACGGTTGTACAGGTGTACAGGTGTACAGGTTGTACAGGTTGTAGAGGTGTACAGGTTGTACAGGTGTACAGGTGTACAGGTTGTACAGGTTGTACAGGTGTACAGGTGTAGAGGTGTACAGGTGTACAGGTTGTACAGGTTGTACAGGTGTACAGGTGTAGAGGTGTACAGGTGTACAGGTTGTACAGGTGTACAGGTGTACAGGTTGTACAGGTTGTACAGGTGTACAGGTGTAGAGGTGTACAGGTGTACAGGTGTACAGGTTGTAGAGGTGTACAGGTGCCTTCAGAAGGTATTCTCACCCCTTGACTTTTCCACATTTTGTAAGGGTTACAAAGTGGGACTAAAATGTATTTAATTCAACAACAAAAAATGTGTCAATGATTTACACACGATACTCTGTAATGTCATAGTAGAAGAAAAATGATAACATTTGTAAAAAAAAATGTTAAAAAATTTATGAAACATAAAACATGATATAAGTATTCAACCCCCTGAGTCAATACATGTTAAAATAACCTTTGGCAGTGATTGGGTAAGTCTCTAAGAGTGATTACAGCTGTGAGGCTTTCTGGGTAAGTCTCTAAGAGTGATTACAGCTGTGAGGCTTTCTGGGTAAGTCTCTAAGAGCTTTTGTACACCTGGATTGTACATTTACACATTATGTTTTTAAATGTTCAAGTTCTGTCAAGTTGATTGTTGATCATTGCTAGACAGCCATTTTCAAGTCCTTTTTTTTCAAGATTTAATTCAAAACTGTAACTAGGCCTCTCAGGAACATACAACGTCGTCTTGGTAAGCAACTCCAGTGTATATTTGGCCTTGTGTTTTAGGTTATTGTCCTGCTGAAAGGTGAAATTCTCTCCCAGTGTCCGTTGGAAAGCAGACTGAGCTAGGTTTTACTCTAGGATTTTGCCTATGCTTAGCTTTATTCCGTTTCTTTTTTATCCTCCAAAAAAACTCCTTAGCCCTTGCCGATGACAAGCATACCGATGCAACATGATGCAGCCACCACCATGCTTGAAAATATGAAGAGTGGTACTCAGTGATGTGTTGTGTTGAATTTGCCCCAAACATAATGCTTTGTATATAGGACATATATGACCCGTTACAAGAAGCTATATGACCCGTTACAAGAAGCTATATGACCCGTTTCCAGAAGCTAGCTACTTCACAGAAGAGGCATTGGAATGTAATTAACTTTTTTTTTTAATCAATGTTTTTTTTTTAGGCTGAAATGCCTTCTGGAACATGTGAACTTTCATGTGCCTTAATAACAAACTTGTATACCATCTATAAATATGACTACAATTGTTCAATTATGAGCCTAGTTGGTTTAGCCACGGAAAAAGCCAGGAACCTTCCCCCTAGCCATGATTGGCTGAGATCATGGATTAGCTAGCTAACACTGAACCTAGTTCGTTAGCTTTAGCTACCTGCAGATTCATACTACAGCATTTCATGCATAGTGGCTAGCTATAACAAACTGTTTGTGCTGTATCTATGTGTTGGGATTATGGTTAATTGTTTAGCTAGCTAGCTAAGGAAAAGACTCCACTTCGCTAGGTGATTACATGACCCATCAGGTTAGCCAGGTTTGTCTGAGGGTAACTATGGCCATGTATTGTATGTGAATCCTTAAAGAGATGGGTGGGACTACGGCTTAAGAGGGTGTGAACGATGCTGAATGTGTGTAAACAAAGACGAGCTCTCCAGTAGGTGTACGAAAACATTCAAGGGCCATTTTCAAAAGTGGGGTTACAAGTTTATCAACTTTCAAGCAGAATTGCTTTGCCATTGTCCCTCAACTGCAGTGTATGATATACCATTTTGTAGCCCTGAGTCTCTACTTTTATCCAAAAACAATTTCAAATTTGTACTACAATCTAGTCAGCTGAGATATCCCCATCATGTGGTGTTACTCAACACTCCAGTACTAGAACACTGAACACAGTCACACCAAATGGCTTGGCTGTATTCTCCCTGTTCCACGTTCCATATTTTCCCTGTCTCATGAATGGCCCCTCAGGGAGGTAATTTAGTTCAGTTCAGGATGAGTTTCTGAGTCCCCACAGGGGTAATTAAAGCATTGTTGGAGCACAATAACACGTTGACATATAGCCCTTCATATGTAGTACAATCCAAAGTACATAGACATTAATATTTTATTAATCTACAGAAATACACACATACATACATAGAGTTTGCATGTGTAATACATTACTGGTACATAAAGTTGTATACTGTGAACAGCAGTGTAAAGTCACACCATCCGTATTCTCAATGGTCATTGGTCAGTCACAGTGGTGGTCAGTCACAGTGGTGGTCAGTCACAGTGGTGGTCAGACAGTCTGACGGAAACAACACTGTGCACACTACTAGAGGCCATGAGATCTGTGTGACCAATCAGCAGAGGCCATGAGATCCGTGTGACCAATCAGCAGAGGCCATGAGATCCGTGTGACCAATCAGCAGAGGCCATGAGATCCGTGTGACCAATCAGCAGGGGCCACGAGATCCGTGTGACCAATCAGCAGTCCCTCTGAGGAACACAACACAGTAGAAGTAGAGATCATCGTGTGACTGATCAGGAGATCCTGGTACTGCTGTACGTAGGATCAGGAACAATTGTCCCCTGTTTGTTTAACACACACACACTGGGTTAACACCTTATAGATCTGGCTCAGACAGCAAATAGAGGGAGTCAAGCAGAAAGGTTTTCCTAGTATGTGTCTCACAGGTGGGCCGGTGGGGAGAACAGGCTCATAGTAATGGCTGGAGTGGAATCAATGGGATGGTATCAAACACGTGGTTTCCATTTCCGTTCCAGTCATTACTATGTCCCCTCAGCAGCCTCCTGTGATGTGTGTGTCCGTTTTTCTTTTCCTTCTCTGAACATATCGTGCCCTTGATATTTCTACATCCGGTCTTCCAAGCTATCATTCTTTTGTTTTCGCTCACTCTCTTTCCCTCATTCTCTTCGCTCTCTTGTCTTACTGTCTCTCTCTCACTGTTTCTCTCTCATTGACTCTCTCTCTCTTTCCCTCATTGTCTCTCTCTCTCTCTCTCTCTCTCTCTCTCTCTCTCTCTCTCTCTCTCTCTTCCCTCATTATCTTCTCTCTCTCTCTCTCTCTCTCTCTCTCTCTCTCTCTCTCACTGTCTCTCTCACTGTCTCTCTCTCATTGTCTCACTCTCTCATTGTCTCTCTCTCTCTCTCTCTCACACTTCCCTCATTATCTTCTCTCTCTCTCTCTCTCTCTCTTCTCTCTCTCTCTCACTGTCTCTCTCTCTCTCACTGTCTCACTCTCATTGTCTCACTCTCTAATTGTCTCTCTCTCTCTCTCATTGTCTCTCTCTTTCCCTCATTCTCTTCTCTCTCTCTCTTCCCTCATTATCCTCTCTCTCTCTCTCTCTCTCTCTCACTGTCTCTCTCATTGTCTCACTCTCTCTTTCCCTCATTCTCTCTCTCTCTCTCTCTCTCTCATTGTCTCACTATCTTTCCCTCATTGTCTCTCTCTCTCTCTCGCTCTGTCTCAGACAGACAGACTCTGAGAGAAAGAGGACGGTGAGTTTAACCTGGAGGGAGGTGAGAGTTTAACCAAGAGGGAGGTGAGAGTTCAACCTAGAGGGAGGTGAGAGTTCAACCTAGAGGGAGGTGAGAGTTCAACCTAGAGGGAGGTGAGAGTTTAACCTCGAGGGAGGTAAGAGTTTAACCTCGAGTGAGGTAAGAGTTTAACCTCGAGTGAGGTACGAGTTTAACCTCGAGTGAGGTAAGAGTTTAACCTCGAGTGAGGTAAGAGTTTAACCTCGAGGGAGGTGAGAGTTCAACCTCGAGGGAGGTGAGAGTTCAACCTCGAGGGAGGTGAGAGTTCAACCTCGAGGGAGGTGAGAGTTTAACCTAGAGGTGAGAGTTCAACCTCGAGGGAGGTGAGAGTTCAACCTCGAGGGAGGTGAGAGTTCAACCTCGAGGGAGGTGAGAGTTCAACCTCGAGGGAGGTGAGAGTTCAACCTCGAGGGAGGTGAGAGTTTAACCTAGAGGTGAGAGTTTAACCTAGAGGTGAGAGTTTAACCTAGAGGGAGGTGAGAGTTTAACCTAGAGGGAGGTGAGAGTTTAACCTAGAGGGAGGTGAGAGTTCAACCTAGAGGGAGGTGAGAGTTCAACCTAGAGGGAGGTGAGAGTTCAACGAAGAGGGAGGTGAGAGTTTAACGAAGAGGGAGGTGAGAGTTTAACGAAGAGGGAGGTGAGAGTTTAACGAAGAGGGAGGTGAGAGTTTAACGAAGAGGGAGGTGAGAGTTTAACGAAGAGGGAGGTGAGAGTTTAACGAAGAGCGAGGTGAGAGTTTAACCTGGAGGGAGGTGAGCGGTCAACCTGGATGGAGGCGAGAGACCCACCTGGAGGGAGGTGAGAGGTCCACCTGGAGGGAGGTGAGAGGTCAAACTAGAGGGATCAGCACATCCTTCCTTTCTTTCTTCAGTTTGTAAGTGTGTGTGTGTGTGAGAGAGAAAGAGAGAGGTACATGGCAGCCACATTCAGAGTGACATGCAGCAGGTCTTCCAATCCCAGATAAAATCTGTGTAACAAGACAAGATCTTTCCAGACCTCAGCTCCCTCTATCTCTCTCTCTCTCTCTTTCTTCTCTCTCTCTCTCTCTCTCTCTCTCTCTCTCTCTCTCTCTCTCTCTCTCTCTCTCTCAATCTCTCTCTTTCTTCTCTCTCTGTCTCCCTCCCTCTCTCTTTCTTCTCTCTCTCTCCCTACCTCTTTCTTCTCTCTCTCTCTCTCTCTATGTCTCTGTCTCTCTCTCTCTTTCTTCTCTCTCTCTCTGTCTCTGTCCAGAAGGCTTCACAGTGTGACAGTAGAATGGTAGACCAATGCGACGTGACACTGCATTAGAAAGCCTTTAGAAAAAAATGTAAAAGACATTTTAGTAATTTAGCAGATCCCTTTTATCATGAGCAAGGTGGTACATTCCTCTAAGGTAAATGAATAAAGTACAGTGGTACATTCCTCTAAGGTAAATAAACAAAACAACCACAACACAGCAAGTAAACACTTTCCTCAATAAATCAAAAAATCATCTATCAGACAAATCTGTGCTGATAACACAATACAAGTGTACCTTAACAACACAGGTAAAGACAAATATACATTAATTTCAATGATTCACTTTCTAATTCAAGTCATTTGAATGATTCACTTTCTAATTCAAGTCATTTGAATGATTCACTTTCTAATTCAAGTCATTTGAATGATTCACTTTCTAATTCAAGTCATTTGAATGATTCACTTTCTAATTCAAGTCATTTGAATGATTCACTTTCTAATTCAAGTCATTTGAATGATTCACTTTCTAATTCAAGTCAGCAACACTTTCTGGCTGAAAATCCAGTTTCCATGTTAAAGGGATACTTTGGGATTTGACCAATGATCTACTTCCTCCAGCGTCACATGACCTCGTGGATACCATTTTTATTTCACTGTGTCCAGTGTGAAGGAAGTTAGAGGTTGACCCAGACGCTAGTTGAGCAACTGTTCCTATAATGCCGTCCCACTATCAAATCACCTACCCTCTTTTGTCAAAACAAACGCACGCACGCACGCGCACACACGCACACGCACACACACACACACACACACACCACCTACCATAAGGCCTATGTGTGAGTGACAGACCAGCTGGTGGTCCTTTTCTACCAGTAAAACGTCTTCATGTATAATGTTATACACTCATATACAGGCTTTAATAAAATACCTCTTACCTGTGTGATAGTGGAACTCAAGACAGTGAGTACAGCAAAAAGAGACATTCAAAAGGACAGCTGTGTGTGTGTGTGTACTCTCTCTGTGTGTGTGTGTGTGTGTGTGTGTACTCTCTGTGTGTGTGTGTGTGTGTGTGTACTCTCTGTGTGTGTGTGTGTGTGTGTGTGTGTACTCTCTGTGTGTGTGTGTGTGTGTGTGTGTACTCTCTGTGTGTGTGTGTGTGTGTGTGTGTGTACTCTCTCTCTGTGTGTGTGTACTCTCTCTCTCTGTGTGTGTACTCTGTGTGTGTGTGTGTACTCTGCGTGTGTGTGTGTACTCTCTCTGTGTGTGTGTGTACTCTGTGTGTGTGTGTGTGTGTGTGTACTCTTTGTGTGTGTGTACTCTGCGTGTGTGTGTGTGTACTCTCTCTCTGTGTGTGTGTACTCTGTGTGTGTGTGTGTACTCTCTGTGTGTGTGTGTGTACTCTGTGTGTGTGTGTGTGTGTACTCTTTGTGTGTGTGTACTCTGTGTGTGTGTGTGTGTGTGTACTCTGCGTGTGTGTGTGTACTCTGTGTGTGTGTGTGTGTACTCTGTGTGTGTGTGTGTGTGTGTGTGTGTACTCTCTCTCTGTGTGTGTGTGTACTCTGTGTGTGTGTGTGTGTGTACTCTTTGTGTGTGTGTACTCTCTCTGTGTGTGTGTGTACTCTCTCTCTGTGTGTGTGTACTCTCTCTGTGTGTGTGTGTGTGTACTCTTTGTGTGTGTGTACTCTCTCTGTGTGTGTGTGTGTACTCTCTGTGTGTGTGTGTGTACTCTGTGTGTGTGTGTGTGTGTACTCTTTGTGTGTGTGTACTCTGTGTGTGTGTGTGTGTGTGTACTCTGCGTGTGTGTGTGTACTCTGTGTGTGTGTGTGTGTACTCTGTGTGTGTGTGTGTGTGTGTGTGTGTACTCTCTCTCTGTGTGTGTGTGTACTCTGTGTGTGTGTGTGTGTGTACTCTTTGTGTGGTGTGTACTCTGCGTGTGTGTGTGTGTACTCTCTCTCTGTGTGTGTGTACTCTGTGTGTGTGTGTGTACTCTCTGTGTGTGTGTGTGTACTCTGTGTGTGTGTGTGTGTGTACTCTTTGTGTGTGTGTACTCTGTGTGTGTGTGTGTGTGTACTCTGCGTGTGTGTGTGTACTCTGTGTGTGTGTGTGTGTACTCTGTGTGTGTGTGTGTGTGTGTGTGTGTACTCTCTCTCTGTGTGTGTGTGTGTACTCTGTGTGTGTGTGTGTGTGTGTGTGTGTGTGTACTCTCTCTGTGTGTGTGTGTACTCTCTCTCTGTGTGTGTGTACTCTCTCTGTGTGTGTGTGTGTGTACTCTTTGTGTGTGTGTACTCTCTCTGTGTGTGTGTGTACTCTCTGTGTGTGTGTGTGTACTCTGTGTGTGTGTGTGTGTGTACTCTTTGTGTGTGTGTACTCTGTGTGTGTGTGTGTACTCTCTCTCTCTGTGTGTGTACTCTGTGTGTGTGTGTGTGTACTCTTTGTGTGTGTGTACTCTGTGTGTGTGTGTGTACAATGTGTGTGTACTCTGTGTGTGTGTGTGTACTATGTGTGTGTGTACTCTGCGTGTGTGTGTGTACTCTGCGTGTGTGTCTCTTCTCTCTGTTATTGTTTTGTGAAACAGGAAGTACAGCCCTTGGGTCTCCTCTCAACTTCCTGTCCGCCGGCCGACCCGGCTGTACCTGCTTCCTGGAAAGCAACCGGGAAAGTGTTACCAGCATCTGTCAAAAGGTCACCTGGCAACTGTTTCCCTGGGATACAGTAAGGCGTCCACTATGAGATGGAAATGGACGCAGAGGAGGACAGGGGAGGATATAAAGGGAGGAGGAGAGGAGACAAGGGGAGAAAGGAAAGAGGAGAGGAAACAAGAGGAAAAGATAAAAGGGGACGAGGAGAGGAAGGGGAGAGGTGAGGAGACAAGGGGAGAGGGGAGAGGAGAGGAGACAAGGGGAGAGGGGAGGAGACTAGAGGAAGGGGGGAGGAGATAAGAGAGAGGGGAGAGGAGAGGAGACAAGGGAGAGAGGAGAGGAGACAAGGGAAGAGGGGAGAAGACAAGAGGAAGGGGGGAGGAGACAAGAGGAGAGGGGAGGAGACAAGAGGACGGGGAGAAGAGAGGAGACAGGAGAGGGGAGGAGACAAGAGGAGAGGGGAGAGGAGACAGGAGAGGGAGGAGAGGAGACAAGAGGAAGGGGAGAGGAGAGGAGACAAGAGGAAGGGGAGAGGGGAGGAGACAAGAGGAGAGGGGAGGAGACAAGAGGAAGGGGGGAGGAGACAAGAGGAAGGGGGGAGGAGACAAGAGGAGAGGAGAGGAGACAAGAGGGGAGGAGACAAGAGGAGAGGAGAGGAGACAAGAGGAGAGGAGAGGAGACAAGAGGAGAGGAGAGGAGACAAGAGGAGAGGAGACAAGAAGAGAGGAGACAAGAAGAGAGGAGACAAGAGGAGAGGAGATGAGAGAGGAGAGAGACAAGAGGAGAGGAGAGGAGACAAGAGGAGAGGAGAGGAGACAAGAGGAGAGGAGATAAGAGGAGAGGAGATAAGAGGAGAGGAGATAAGAGGAGACAAGAGGAGAGGAGACAAGAGGAGAGGAGACAAGAGGAGAGGAGACAAGAGGAGAGGGGAGGAGACAAGAGGAGAGGAGACGAGACAAGAGGAGAGGAGAGGAGACAAGAGGAGAGGAGAGGAGACAAGAGGAGAGGAAAGGAGACAAGAGGAAGGGGGGAGGAGACAAGAGGAGAGGGGAGGAGACAAGAGGAAGGGACAAGAGAAGGAGACAGGAAAGGGGAGGAGACAAGAGGAGAGGGGAGAGGAGACAGGAGAGGGGAGGAGAGGAGACAAGAGGAAGGGGAGAGGAGAGGAGGAAGGGGGGAGGAGAGGAGACAAGAGGAAGGGGGAGGAGAGGAGACAAGAGGAAGGGGAGAAGAGACAAGAGGAGAGGGGAGGAGACAAGAGGAAGGGGGGAGGAGAGGAGACAAGAGGAAGGGGGGAGGAGAGGAGACAAGAGGAAGGGGGGAGGAGACAAGAGGAAGGGGTGAGGAGACAAGAGGAAGGGACAAGAGAGGAGACAGGAGAGGGGAGGAGACAAGAGGAAGGGGAGAGGAGTGGAGACAGGAGAAGGGAGGAGACAAGAGGAAGGGGAGAGGAGAGGAGACAAGAGGAGAGGGGAGGAAAGAGACAAGAGGAAGGGGGGAGGAGACAAGAGGAGAGGGGAGGAGACAAGAGGAAGGGACAAGAGAGGAGACAGGAGAGGGGAGGAGACAAGAGGAAGGGGAGAGGAGACAGGAGAGGGGAGGAGACAAGAGGAAGGGGACAAGAGAGGAGACAGGAGAGGGGAGGAGACAAGAGGAAGGAGAGGAGAGGAGACAAGAGGAAGGAGAGGAGAGGAGACAGGAGAGGGGAGGAGACAAGAGGAAGGGGAGAAGAGAGGAGACAGGAAAGGGGAGGAGACGAGGAAGGAGAGGAGAGGAGACAAGAGGAAGGAGAGGAGAGGAGACAAGAGGGCATGACCTGCCAACCAGCTGCACCAATGTGTCGGGGGAAACACAGTTCAACTGGTGGGCCACAGAGTCGCTAGAGTACGATGAGCCATGTAAAGCCCCTCCCCGGCCAAACCCTCCCCTAACCCAGGTGACGTTGGGCCAAACCCCCCCTAACCCAGATGACGTTGGGCCAAACCCCCCCTAACCCAGATGACGTTGGGCCAAACCCCCCCTAACCCAGATGACACTGGGCCAAACCCTCCCCTAACCCAGATGACACTGGGCCAAACCCCCCCTAACCCAGATGACACTGGGCCAAACCCCCCCCGAAATCAGATGACACTGGGCCAAACCCCCCCCCCTAACCCAGATGACACTGGGCCAAACCTCCCCTAACCCAGATGACACTGGGCCAAACCCTCCCCTAACCCAGATGACACTGGGCCAAACCCTCCCCTAACCCAGATGACACTGGGCCAAACCCTCCCCTAACCCAGATGACGTTGGGCCAATTGTGCGCCGCCTTAGGGCACTCCTGGTCACAGCCGGTTGTGACACAGTCTGGGATCAAACCCGGGTCTGTAGTGACGCCTCAAGAACTACGATGCAGGGCCTTAGACCGCTGCGCCACTCAGGAGGTCAAATTGACATTGTTTTATGATGACACTGTCTATCTTTTCCAATGTTTGACACTTTCTCCCTTTTTAAAAGTCTTTCTACAACTGAAAATGGACACAATTCAATGGATATCGATCAACAACGAGGTAAGACTATGCTGTGACTGCAGATGACTGACTTGCTCACTTATTTGTGTGTGTCTGTCTGCAGGGATGAGGAGGAGGAGGTCAGGGAGGAGGAGGAGTTCAGGGATGAGGAGGAGGAGGAGGTCAGGGAGGAGGAGGAGGTCAGGGAGGAGGAGGAGGAGGAGGTCAGGGAGGAGGAGGTTAGGGAGGAGGCGGCGTGTACAATTGCTATTGGGTTTTGTCTCATGATGTTATGCAGATCACATGTATCATCTACAGTTTCTCTGAAACCTCATAAGACTCAGTCACAGCAGACCTCTTCCTCCTCCCTGACCTCTTCCTTCTCCCTGAACTCTTCCTTCTCCCTGACCTCTTCCTCCTCCCTCACCTCTTCCTCCTCCCTCACCTCTTCCTCCTCCCTGACCTCTTCCTCCTCCCTGACCTCTTCCTCCTCCCTCACCTCTTCCTCCTCCCTGACCTCTCTCCTCCTCCCTGACCTCTTCCTCCTCCCTCACCTCTTCCTCCTCCCTCACCTCTTACTCCTCCCTCACCTCTTACTCCTCCCTGACCTCTTCCTCAGTGCACGATGTCATCTACAGGGTCAGTGGTGGGATCACAAAGAGAGTAATCCATTTTCCATCACCAGCTGAAATGCATTGGCGAGAGAGGTTGGCGAGAGATTCACCAGACTGACATGGTCCCCTGCATTCCAACAGGTTGTTGGTGCCACCGATGGCTTCAGGCAGAGTCCCCGGGCAGAGTCCCCGGGCAGAGTCCCCGGGCAGAGTCCCCGGGCAGAGTCCCCGGGCAGAGTCCCCGGCCAGAGTCCCCGGCCAGAGTCCCCGGCCAGAGTCCCCAGGCAGCCAGTGGAGGACACCTACATTGCACAGCATTCCGAGGCAGAGGAATGTGGTGGATAATGAAAACCCGCTGGCGTCCTGGAGGTGAAGCCCTACTTTTGTCCCTGAGGCGGTGGCCTGCTGCGATGCACAACGCCCTGGAGGTGAAGCCCTACTTTTGTCCCTGAGGCGGTGGCCTGCTGCGCTGCACAACGTCCTGGAGGTGAAGCCCTACTTTTGTCCCTGAGGCGGTGGCATGCTGCGATGCACAACGTCCTGGAGGTGAAGCCCTACTTTTGTCCCTGAGGCGGTGGCCTGCTGCGATGCACAACGCCCTGGAGGTTAAGCCTTACTTTTGTCCCTGAGGCGGTGGCCTGCTGCGATGCACAACGTCCTGGAGGTGAAGCCCTACTTTTGTCCCTGAGGCGGTGGCCTGCTGCGCTGCACAACGTCCTGGAGGTGAAGCCCTACTTTTGTCCCTGAGGCGGTGGCCTGCTGCGATGCACAACGCCCTGGAGGTTAAGCCTTACTTTTGTCCCTGAGGCGGTGGCCTGCTGCGATGCACAACGTCCTGGAGGTGAAGCCCTACTTTTGTCCCTGAGGCGGTGGCCTGCTGCGCTGCACAACGTCCTGGAGGTGAAGCCCTACTTTTGTCCCTGAGGCGGTGGCCTGCTGCGATGCACAACGCCCTGGAGGTTAAGCCTTACTTTTGTCCCTGAGGCGGTGGCCTGCTGCGATGCACAACGTCCTGGAGGTGAAGCCCTACTTTTGTCCCTGAGGCGGTGGCCTGCTGCGCTGCACAACGTCCTGGAGGTGAAGCCCTACTTTTGTCCCTGAGGCGGTGGCATGCTGCGATGCACAACGTCCTGGAGGTTAAGCCCTACTTTTGTCCCTGAGGCGGTGGCCTGCTGCGATGCACAACGTCTGCCTCAGCAACGACGACACTGTGAAGCCTGAGGCCGCGGAGGGGAAGGAAGATGGAGCCCTGGACCAGCAGCAGGATGGGAACCACCCGCGGGACAGCACCCGCTAACCCGCCCCAGGTGACCACAACCACTGCAATCCCCAACAGTAGAAAGAAACCCACAGTATCTTCACACGGCCTGTTGTTTAAAACATCATTGATGATCCTTAAATTAATCAATATCATTATTATTGTTATTATTATTATTATCATTATTATCATTATTATTATCATTATCATTATTATCATTATCATTATTATTATTATTATCATTATTATTGTTATTATTATCATTATCATTATCATCATTATCATTATTATTATTATCATTATTATTATTACCATTATTATTATCAACATTATTATTATTAGCATTATTATCATTATCATTATTATTGTCATTATTATTACCGTCATCATTATTATTATCATCATTATCATTAACATCATTATCATTATTATCATTATCAATATCATTATCGTTATCATCATTATCATTATTATCATTATTATTATTATCATCATTATTATTATTATTATTGTTATCATCATTATTATTATCATTAGCATCATTATTATTATTATCATTATTATTAATAATATCATTATCGTTATTATCATTATCATTTATTATCATTATCATTACCATTATTATCATTATTATTAGCATTGTTATTATTATTATTATCATTATTATTATTATTATTATTATATAACTGACTGTTCTGCTTTTTATACCGGTGTTCATATTTGAAAGATCATACTATTCTGATGTTTGTGTGCTGAGTTTCATGGCCTAAAACGTTATGGTTGTGTCAATACAATTTACAATAGTATCAAGCTGTGTGTGGACCTTCCATTTGTATATATAAAAACCCACTTCATGAAATGTTCTCATTTCATTTCACCCCCAAAAAACATGTATTTTTAAATTAGATCTGGCATTTATGGGCAGAGTCGATCAAGTGCTCAAATTGGTTTGAAAGAAAACAAATGGTTATTGGACCCAGGTCTGGAACTCAAATAATGACTGAGATCAAATCAAATCAAATGTATGTATATAGCCCTTCGTACATCAGCTGATGTCTCAAAGTGCTGTACAGAAACCCAGCCTAAAACCCCAAACAGCAAGCAATGCAGGTGTAGAAGCACGGTGGCTATTGATATTAATATTAGGATATTGATATTGAGATATTGATAACTCTTTTGGAACTTGTCACTGGCAAATATTAAAGCATATCAATAATCCAAGAGTGGATGAGCAACAGATAAACATTACTTTTTGTCAACAAAAAGCTTCCAAACCACCTGAACAGTTCATCCTCCCTCTGTCCTTGTCTCTCCGTCTGTTCTCGTCGTCTATTCTCCTCATCCATCATCCTCTGGTACTCCTCCTCTTTCTGCTCCTCCTGCTTATGGTTCTCCTCATCTGTCTTTCTGTTCTCCTCATCTCTCTTTCTGTTCTCCTCATCTGTCTTTCTGTTCTCCTCATCTCTCTTACTGTTCTCCTCATCTCTCTTTCTGTTCTCCTCATTTCTCTTTCTGTTCTCCTCATCTCTCTTTCTGTTCTCCTCATCTCTCTTTCTGTTCTCCTCATCTCTCTTTCTGTTCTCCTCATCTCTCTTTCTGTTCTCCTCATTTCTCTTTCTGTTCTCCTCATCTCTCTTTCTGTTCTCCTTATTTATCTTTCTGTTCTCCTCATCTCTCTTTCTGTTCTCCTCATCTCTCTTTCTGTTCTCCTCATCTCTCTTTCTGTTCTCCTCATCTCTCTTTCTGTTCTCCTCATTTCTCTTTCTGTTCTCCTCATCTCTCTTTCTGTTCTCCTCATCTCTCTTTCTGTTCTCCTCATCTCTCTTTCTGTTCTCCTCATCTCTCTTTCTGTTCTCCTCATCTCTCTTTCTGTTTTCATCTCTCTTTCTGTTCTCCTCATCTCTCTTTCTGTTCTCCTCATTTCTCTTTCTGTTCTCCTCATCTCTCTTTCTGTTCTCCTCATTTCTCTTTCTGTTCTCCTCATCTCTCTTCTCTCTTTGTATTGCATCGTCATGTCCCTCTACTCATCATGAGAGCTGGCCTGTCTTTCTCTCTCTTCATCTCTCTACTCATCATGAGAGCTGGCCTGTCTTTCTCTCTCTTCATCTCTCTCTCTACTCATCATGAGAGCTGGCCTGTCTTTCTCTCTCTTCATCTCTCTCTCTACTCATCATGAGAGCTGGCCTGTCTTTCTCTCTCTTCATCTCTCTCTCTACTCATCATGAGAGCTGGCCTGTCTTTCTCTCTCTTCATGTCTCTCTCTACTCATCATGAGAGCTGGCCTGTCTTTCTCTCTCTTCATGTCTCTCTCTACTCATCATGAGAGCTGGCCTGTCTTTCTCTCTCTTCATCTCTCTCTCTACTCATCATGAGAGCTGGCCTGTCTTTCTCTCTCTTCATCTCTCTCTTCATCTCTCTCTCTACTCATCATGAGAGCTGGCCTGTCTTTCTCTCTCTTCATGTCTCTCTCTACTCATCATGAGAGCTGGCCTGTCTTTCTCTCTCTTCATGTCTCTCTCTACTCATCATGAGAGCTGGCCTGTCTTTGAGGGTTACCTCCCTCCCTCCCTCCCTCCCTCCCTCCCTCCCTCCCTCCCTCCCTCCCTCCCTCCCTCCCTCCCTCCCTCCCTCCCTCCCTCCCTCCCTCCCTCCCTCCCTCTCCCTCTCTCTCCCTCCATATTCTCTCCCTCTCTCTCTCTCTCTCTCTGTCTCTCTCCCTCCCCATTCTCTCTCCCCCTCCCTCTCCCTCTCTCCCTCCCCATTCTCTCTCTCTCCCTCTCTCTCTCTCTCTCTCTCTCTCTCTCTCTCTCTCTCTCCCACTCTCTGTCCCTCCCTCCCTCCCCTCTCTCCCCTCTCTCTCCCTCCCTCCCTCCCCTCTCTCACCCTCCCTCCCTCTCTCTCCCTCCCCTCCCTCTCTCTCCCTCTCTCTCCCTCTCTCTCCCTCCCTCTCTCTCCCTCTGCTCCTGCACTTTCCCAGAAAACACCACTACCTCCTGGCTGGATGAGCCAATGACAACAGTCGGTGTAGTAGCGCGTTCTCCCCTCCCTCCGTACCCAGTTTAGGGACACTTCAAATCCTAAAAGAAAGAAGTTGGGGACACAAACAGCTGAGAAATGCTGCACTCACCATACAACCTGGACATTGTGAAGATATTGAGACACTTGCCTATGCCTATACAAAATAAATATACGTTATACTTTTGTTTGAGGTTCTCCTATTTTTTTTATGCTAATGATCATGAATGCTAATGATCACGAATGCTAATGATCACGAATGCTAATGATCACGAATGAGAATGATCACGAATGCTAATGAGCAAGATCATCTAAGCTGCAGTAACATAACGGTCTTGACATAATCACCAGTCTATATGCATGTGATTGTTCATCTTAGATAACATTCCCGGCAAATCAGCTACTTATTCAAACTCCTTCACTGTCACGTCTCTTTCCTGTTAACTGGAATTAGTTTCTAAAAATGAAAATAGTCACTTTTTTTTTTTTAGATAAACCTGTGGCAAGTTACATTAATCCGGTTTAAAAAGATTAGCTACCAACAGCTCATAAGCCTAACGTTGGGTAGTTAGTTAGATACTGTAGCATATAGTTAATATACTGGCAAAGCCAAATAACATTAGCTAGCTAGCTAACATACCGCTACATACAAGCTAACGATACGCTATGTGGTTCGCGTAGCTAACAGATTGTCAGCCAACATAATATTTAAAGTAACTTATTTGAAAAGTAATTACTTTTATATTACATTTCTCAACATTTTCTTAACATTAGTCATAATTAGCTAAAGCAAGAAATTTTGCATTTGTTTACACTCTTGTATTTTCTTAAAATCTGAAAACGTTGTGAAGCTATGCCCATTTTCTGGAGAATTGCATCGTTGTCCCTGAAAGCACGGAAATAGGGGGCACGCATCACCGGGGGCACGCATCACCGGGGGCACGCATCCTCCAAACATAATGATGGTTATTATAGCCAAACAGTTCTATTTTTGTTTCATCAGACCAGAGGACATTTATCCAAAAAAGTATGATCTTTGTCCCCATGTGCAGTTGCAAACCGCAGTCTGGCTTTTTTATGGCGGTTTTGGAGCAGTGGCTTCTTCCTTGCTAAGCGGCCTTTCAGGTTATGTCGATATAGGACTCGTTTTAATGTGGATATAGATACTTTTGTTCCTGTGTCCTCCAGCATCGTCACAAGGTCCTTTGCTGTTGTTCTGGGATGGATTTGCACTTTTCGCACCAAAGTACGTTCATCTCTAGGAGACAGAACGCGTCTCCTTCCTGAGCGGTATGACGGCTGCGTGGTCCCATGGTGTTTATACTTGCATACTATTGTTTGTACAGATGAACGTGGTGCCTTCAGGCGTTTGGAAATTGCTCCCAAGGATGAACCAGACTTGTGGAGGTCTACAATATTTTGGTCTTGGCTGATTTCTTTTGATTTTCCCATGATGTCAAGCAAAGAGGCACTGAGTTTGAAGGTAGGCCTTGAAATCCACAGGTACACCTCCAATTGACTCAAATTATGTCAATTAGCCTATCAGAAGCTTCTAAAGCCATGACATCACTGTCTGGAATTTTCCAAGCTGTTTAAAGGCACAGTCTACTTAGTGTATGCAAACTTCTGACCCACTGGAATTGTGAAACAGTGAATTATAAGTGAAATAATCTGTCTGTAAACAAATGTTGTAAAAATTACTTGTCATGCACAAAGTAGATGTACTAACCGACTTGCCAAAACTGTAGTTTGTTAACAAGAAATGTGTGGAGTGGTTGAAAAACGAGTTTTAATGACTCCAACCTAAGTGTATGTAAACTTCCGATTTCAACTGTACATAGACATGGAATCACTGGCCACTTTAATAGTGTTTACATACTGTTCTACTCATTTCATATGTATATACTGTATTCTATTCTACTGTATTTTAGTCAATGCAAGTCTGACATTGTTAGTCCTAATATTTACATATGATATTTATTTTACTTTTAGATTTGTGAGTATTGTTGTGAATTGTTAGATACTACTGTAGTTGGAGCTAGAAACACACGCATTTCTCTACACCCGCAATAACATCTGCTAACCATGTGTATGTGACTAATAACATCTGCTAACCATGTGTATGTGACTAATAACATCTGCTAACCATGTGTATGTGACCAATAACATCTGCTAAACACGTGTATGTGACCAATAACATCTGCTAAATATGTGTATGTGACCAATAACATCTGCTAAATATGTGTATGTGACCATAACATCTGCTAAATATGTGTATGTGACCAATAACATCTGCTAAACACGTGTATGTGACCAATAACATCTGCTAACCATGTGTATGTGACTAATAACATCTGCTAACCATGTGTATGTGACCAATAACATCTGCTAAACACGTGTATGTGACCAATAACATCTGCTAAACATGTGTATGTGACTAATAACATCTGCTAAACATGTGTATGTGACCATAACATCTGCTAACCATGTGTATGTGACTAATAACATCTGCTAACCATGTGTATGTGACTCATAACATGTGTATGTGACTAATAACATCTGCTAACCATGTGTATGTGACTAATAACATCTGCTAACCATGTGTATGTGACTCATAACATGTGTATGTGACTAATAACATCTGCTAACCATGTGTATGTGACCAATAACATCTGCTAAACACGTGTATGTGACCAATAACATCTGCTAAACACGTGTATGTGACCAATAACATCTGCTAACCATGTGTATGTGACCAATAACATCTGCTAAACACGTGTATGTGACCAATAACATCTGCTAAACATGTGTATGTGACTAATAACATCTGCTAAACATGTGTATGTGACCATAACATCTGCTAACCATGTGTATGTGACTAATAACATCTGCTAACCATGTGTATGTGACTCATAACATGTGTATGTGACTAATAACATCTGCTAACCATGTGTATGTGACTAATAACATCTGCTAACCATGTGTATGTGACTAATAACATCTGCTAACCATGTGTATGTGACCAATAACATCTGCTAACCATGTGTATGTGACTCATAACATGTGTATGTGACCAATAACATCTGCTAACCATGTGTATGTGACTAATAACATCTGCTAACCATGTGTATGTGACTAATAACATCTGCTAACCATGTGTATGTGACTCATAACATGTGTATGTGACTAATAACATCTGCTAACCATGTGTATGTGACTAATAACATCTGCTAACCATGTGTATGTGACTCATAACATCTGCTAACCATGTGTATGTGACTCATAACATGTGTATGTGACTAATAACATCTGCTAACCATGTGTATGTGACTAATAACATCTGCTAACCATGTGTATGTGACTAATAACATCTGCTAACCATGTGTATGTGACTCATAACATCTGCTAACCATGTGTATGTGACTCATAACATCTGCTAACCATGTGTATGTGACTCATAACATCTGCTAACCATGTGTATGTGACTCATAACATCTGCTAACCATGTGTATGTGACTCATAACATCTGCTAACCATGTGTATGTGACTCATAACATCTGCTAACCATGTGTATGTGACTCATAACATGTGTATGTGACTCATACAATTTGATTTGATTTGATTAGAGTCCACTGTTTGTTTACTTCGATTATTATTTTAGATTTTTAAAAACTTTTTCTCCCCAATTTCGTGATATCCAATTGGTAGTTAGTCTTGTCCCATCGCTGCAACCTCCCTATGGTCGAGAGCCATGCCTTCTCCGAAACACGATCCTGCCAAGTCACACTGCTTCTTGACACACTGCTCGTTTAACCCGAAAGCCAGCCCTAATACGGGTAAGCCTGGGGAAGTTTATGGTAGAAGAATAGCTAAATAGGGATGGTGACCGTTTTACCGGCAGTCATGAGTCATGTCCGCAGTAAATATCCACGTGACCATTGAGTCACGGTAATCTCCTCTTATGTACTCTGGTAGTACCCGACACACTAACGAGCTAACGGCTTGGTACCAGGGTTTGGGGAGTAACAGATTACAACAACAATGTCATCTTTTACATGATCAGCAACAATATTGTAATCAGATTATAGATATTTTGCTTTATATCTTTTTAGTTGAAAAAATGCGCAAATTTAAGTTTGTTTCCGCCTGAGCGAGTCTGACCAGAATTCAGAAACCACTATGTTGACACATCAAATGCATTTGATGTAGCACAGGAAACGAGCGGGAATACTAGGCTTTGATAGGCTACAGTCCAAGCTATGTCTTCCAATGGTGCGACTGTTGTCGGCATCCAAAGATTGTTCAACTTGAATAAACGTTTGAAGGTAAGACAGCAGTGGTGTGGCCTACCTGTGACACGGAAATCACTTAGGCCCATTATAGGTTTTACATAGGGCCTTGATTTGAATCACATTGCTGCTCTCTCTGGTTTAGCTATTTGCAACAGATTGTGGTTGTTGTGGATGGTTGTTCACAATTGTATAGTATTGCCCACAATTGTTCGCAATTGTATATGTGTTTAATAATGGTTGATTTGAAGAAGTTTAATTAAGCTGCCTATCAATCAATATCAATATTTTTCTAAACTGAAAAACTTCTAACAAATAAAACAATGGCGCAGCCTCAAAAGTACTTTTGTACTTTTATTTACATAATGGCAATTTTATTTACATAAATTGTATTTAATTTACATAATTTAAATTAACATAATTTTAGTTTTGTTTGCGTAATTTTAATTTTAATTTTACGTCATGATTCCGGAAGAAGAACAATACTGACACAGCTCAATCAAAACGGTCCCGCCCTCTCTGAACTGAAAGAGAGGCTTCTTTTGTAGGGGAAGCCCCTCCCATCAGAACATACCAAACTCATTCATTAATTAAGCCATTTCCAACTTTAAAGCCTACGTTTTCCACTCAAGCCAAACATATCATGAATTATCTTCATTGAACCTTTCGCCAATCGGTTTTTCATAATACAATATAACACATTTTCACTATATCAACGCGCCATTCTGGACAGGCACGACAAAGCCAGCCTGATTGCTGTGTGCTGCCTGTGGCCAGTGATAGACTTCTCCTTCACAAAAGCCTTTCCAGAAGAGTGGAGGCTGTTATAGCAGCAAAGGGGGGACCAACTCCATATTAATGCCCCTGTTTTTGGAATGAGATATTTTGGTCATCAGATTAAAAAAAAAAAAAATTATAATAAAAATACAGAATCGTTGTATTCATTGGATTGTAAGGGTTGTAGGTAAAAATACATCCAAATATTCTATACTTTCCAGATTTGGCCAAACTACAAAACACAGTCTGATAAATACATTTAGACCCGTTGTCATGAATGAATTCAAACGATTTAACTGTTTGATTGACAGGTGTGATGACCAATGGGGTTGAGTTTTTTACCACCATCATTATGGCCTGGATTGAAGTATGGATAGAGTTTCTCAGTGAAGGTCTGACCGGTGAAGGAGTAGATCAGAGACCTGGCCTCCACATCATAGAAGGAGACCAGACCCTCCTCATAATCCACACACACCCCCACCTTCTGGGGCTTCTGACAGAGAGAGAGGAGGACAGAGAGGACAGCGAGAACCCTGTACTCTCCATCTCCTCAGCCACACAGTCCAGTATCCATTTTCCAGGGTTCAGGTAAATCAGCCCCTTCCTGTTGATGGACTCTCTGGCCACTCCTAATACCCATTTAGTCTTCTTACCCACCTGCACCTCATAGTAGAATCTCCCTGAGGAGAAGCCCTCCTTTCCCAGGACACAGGTCGTATATTTAAACCTCTCTGGGTTGTCAGGGAGATTCTGTCATGTGTTTCCAAGTCTCACTAGTTTCCCATCTTCAGACAGGATGAGTCTGGGATGTGCTGTACCAGGGTCCAGAGTCACAGCCACTGTATACTGAGGAATCTTCTTAAACTCTTGTTCAGTTCCACAGAGTGTTGGACCTTGTTCAGTTGCTCCACAGCAGGTCAACCACAACCTGGACCAAGATTCTCTTCCAAACACAGCCAGAATCACATCCAGGTGTAGCAGGGCCTGAGGCTAGGGGACAGGCAGCCCATATCTAGAATGTGCGTTGACCTTGTTTTCATGCTTTACGGTTAACCTTGGGAAATGTTTTTCTTCCTTCCTATCCATCACTTGCCCAGTATTTAATGTACTCAAGGCAGGAAAAGGAAGAAGGCTAATTGTTTACTGAGTATTGGAACAGAACCAATATCAATGTTGAATAGTTCAGTGGCTTGCTTTGGTTCAGTTTGCTTCTGGTGTTTGATGGCTGATGTTGTGCGCCCTCTGTCTGTCTGTCTGTCTGTCTGTCTGTCTGTCTGTCTGTCTGTCTGTCTGTCTGTCTGTCTGTCTGTTTGTCTCTGTCTGTCTGTCTGTCTGTCTGTCTGTCTGTCTGTCTGTCTGTCTGTTTGTCTCTGTGTGTCTGTCTGTCTGTCAGTCTGTCTGTCTCCCTGTGTGAATTATCTCATTCTCATTCTCTCTCTGCAGCCAAATTCAACACCATAATTACCAGTCATTCTCTGGTGGCCTCTTTCTCTGACCTGACACACCAGCCATGTCCTGTTCTGAAACATTTTCTGCTGTAGCAAACGGACTCAAATTAAGACCCTACATCTGTAGCCTTTGCTACACACACACACACACACACACACACACACACACACACACACACACACACACACACACACACACACACACACACACGTGGATGTTTTCTTATCTCTTCTTTTTGACACCGTGTAGCACAAGGACAAACAAAGATACGATAACGCTCCAATTTCCCTTCTTATAAAGCCTTATAATAACAACACAATATAACAACGTCCTACAGAAATGACATTTTGATGTGTTGACAACTTGAATTACAATCTTTGTCAATGCATTGTCCTCCACTGAAGGAACAACTCACTGTCTGTCCAATATGGCACCCTATTCCCTAGATGGTGTCCTATGGGCCATTTTGGGGTGCCACTATAACAGACTTTGTGGTCTTTACATTTTGGGGTGCCACTATAACAGACTTTGTGGTCTTTACATTTTGAGGTGCCACTATAACAGACTTTGTGGTCTTTACATTTTGAGGTGCTGGCTGTCCCTTTCCCCAGCCAGAGGAAGGAAAGGGTGGAGGGTGCAGCTTAAGGTGTGTGTGTGTGTGTGTGTGTGTGTGTGTGTGTGTGTGTGTGTGTGTGTGTGTGTGAGTCAGATGGGGGGTAGCAGTCTATTATGTCATCTTCAGAACAGTAGAACCCTGGAAGTTGCCACTTCAACACAACAATTCCAGAGACAGAATTCTTTGTGAGCATTCTCTCCCTATCCCCTCCCTCTCTCACTCCCACCTTTGTTTATCCCCCCCCCTCTCTCTCTCTCTCTCAATGCCCCCCCTTCACCACTAGGTGTTAATAGTGTCCTCCCCTCCTTCACCACTAGGTGTTAATAGTGTCCCTCCCTCTCTCCTTCACCACTAGGTGTTAATAGTGTCCCTCCCTCTCTCCTTCACCACTAGGTGTTAATAGTGTCTCCCTCTCCTTCACCACTAGGTGTTAATAGTGTCCCTCCCTCTCCTTCACCACTAGGTGTTAATAGTGTCCCTCCCTCTCTCCTTCACCACTAGGTGTTAATAGTGTCTCCCTCTCCTTCACCACTAGGTGTTAATAGTGTCCCTCCCTCTCTCCTTCACCACTAGGTGTTAATAGTATCTCCCCCCTCCTTCACCACTAGGTGTTAATAGTGTCCCTCAATCTCCTTCACCACTAGGTGTTAATAGTGTCCCTCCCTCTCCTTCACCACTAGGTGTTAATAGTGTCCCCCTCTCTCCTTCACCACTAGGTGTTAATAGTGTCCCTCAATCTCCTTCACCACTAGGTGTTAATAGTGTCCTCCCATCTCCTTCACCACTAGGTGTTAATAGTGCCTCCCTCTCTCCTTCACCACTAGGTGTTAATAGTGTCTCCCTCTCTCCTTCACCACTAGGTGTTAATAGTGTCTCCCTCTCTCCTTCACCACTAGGTGTTAATAGTGTCTCCCTCTCTCCTTCACCACTAGGTGTTAATAGTGTCTCCCTCTCTCCTTCACCACTAGGTGTTAATAGTGCCTCCCTCTCTCCTTCACCACTAGGTGTTAATAGTGTCCCGTCCCCCACTACGCTGATCCTCAACATGTTGGCCACCACAGGGGTGCGTGCTCAACCCCCTCCTGTACTCCCTGTTCCAACACAATCATCATGTTCTGTGACGACGCAACAGTGGTAGGCCTGATTACCAACAACGACGAGACAGACTACAGGGAGGAGATGAGGGCCCTGGCAGAGTGGTGCCAGGAAAATAACCTCTCCTTCAACGTCAACAAAACGTAGGAGCTGATCGTTGGACTACAGGAGACAGCAGAGGCAGCATGCTCCCATCCACATCGACAGGGCTGCAGTGGAGAGCATCCTGTCAGTCTGTATCGCCGCCTGGTACGGCAATTGCACTGTCTGCAACCGCAGTGCTCTCCAGAGGGTGGTGCGGTCTGCCCAACACATCATCGGGGGCAAACTACCTGCCCTCCAGGACACCTACAGCACCCGATGTCACAGGAAGGCCAAGAAGATCATCAAGGATTTCAGCCACCCGAGCCACGGCCTGTTCATCCCGCTATCATCCAGAAGGCGAGGTCAGTACAGGTGCATCAAAGCTGGGACCGAGAGACTGAGAAACAGCTTCTATCTCAAGGCCATCAGACTGTTAAACAGTTACCACTAACAGGGTTCTGCCCAGTACCCTGCACTGAACCTTAGTCACTGTTACTAGCCGGCTACCACCCGACACCCGGCACCTTAGAGACTGCTGCCCTATGTACATACGAACAACGGGTCACAATAATAATGTTTACATACTGTTTAACCCACTTCATATGTAAACACTGTGTTTAAGTCATCCTATATAACTACTGTTGTACACACCTTCTCTATAAACATACTGTCTATAGTGTCAATACACACCATTATTTACATATAGAAAACATTCCGGGAACTCTGACATTACGCATTCTGATATTTCTTCATTTCTTCATTTTTTAAAACTTGATGTATTATGTGTGTATTGTGTTGTATTGCTAGGGTACTACTGCACTGTTGGAGCTAGAAACACAAGCCTTTGACAGCACCTACAATAGTATCTGTGTACGTGACAATTAAACGTTGATTTGATTTGTATCCGTGGTAACAGGTCGCTAGCGTTGCGTTCAGTGTGTGTGTGTGTGTCTGTGAGAGAAAAAGAGACTGTGTATGTGTGTGCGAGTTTTTTGTGATGACCTCACTACCCTCTGGGGATTGGATCCATTTCTGGGGCTGCTGCCTCTGTCCCCTTCTCTTCCGCTCTCTCTCTCCACCCTCTCTCTCTCCACCCTCTCTCTCTCTCCACTCTCTCTCTCTCCACCCTATCTCTCTCTCCACTCTCTCTCTCTCCACCCTCTCTCTCTCTCTTTCTTTCTCTGTTTCATCCTCCATCTCTTTCTTTACCTCTCTTTATCTCCATCATAAGATATCTCAATTTCTTTATCAAATTCTCCCCATGCATGTTTCACACAAAAGAACAGGTTGAATAGAGTCTCCCTCCTGAACTACAATACAATACTATATACTGTGTGTTTTCCAAATGGCACTCTATTCCCTATTTAGTGAACTACTTCCGACGAGGGTCCATAGGGATCTGGTCAAGAGTAGTGCACTAGATATTGAATAGGGCAGCATTTGGGATGAAGCCCATACATTCCAATTAGTAGATTGGGACGACTAATCCACTCCCCTCCACCTCCTCCCTCTCTCCCGCCCTCTACTACATGAATTGGATTGGTCGCCTGCCCACTTGAAAGGAGTGAAAAGAGAGAAAGAAGGAGAGAAAAGAGAGAGAGCAACCATTAATCCCATTGTATGAGAACAAGAGACGGGAACTCCAAGAAAGCTGTGTGCATGTGTGTGTGTGTGTGTGTGTGTGTGTGGTGTGTGTGTGTGTGTGGTGTGTGTGTGTAGGTCTTTGTGGACCCAGTTAAATCTGGCACAGTGAAAGGCAGTTCCTAAATAAGAACCCCTAACCCTTTATGTGACTCTCACACTCTGGTTTTCATCTGAGAGTGAGGGGAGGGGGGGAGAGAGGGACAGAGGGGAGAGAGGGACAGAGGGGAGAGAGAAACAGGGGAGAGAGGAACCGGGGGGAGAGGGGGAGAGAGGAACAGAGGGGAGAGGGGGGGGAGAGGAACAGGGGAGAGAGGAACAGGGGAGAGAGGAACAGAGGGGAGAGAGAAGAGCGAGGGAGGAAGAGAGAGAGGGGGAGAGAGCGAGGAACAGAGGGGCGAGAGGGAGGGAGAAGAGTGGGAGGAGAGGGAGAGAGAAGAGTGAGAGAAGAGATGGGGGAGAGAAGAGAGAGAGAGAGGAACAGAGGGATTATGGGGAAGGGGAATGAGAGGGCTACTTGCACAGTGTTGGGAAGGGATCACAGCAGAGATTGAATGAAGGCATAAGGAGTTCAGAGAGTTCAGTTGCAGGACAGGGGCTGAGGTGTTCAGAGACTTCAGTGCAGGACAGGGGTTGAGGTGTTCAGAGAGTTCAGTTGCAGGACAGGGGTTGAGGTGTTCAGAGAGTTCAGTTGCAGGACAGGGGCTGAGGTGTTCAGAGAGTTCACTGCAGGACAGGGGCTGAGGTGTTCAGAGAGTTCAGTGCAGGACAGGCTCATCATGGATGGATAGTGTGGGATAAGAGCTCAACTCTTCCACTGAGGGCAGGACATGATTTGACTGGGAAGACAAAAAACAATAACACAACACAAACAAAATAGCTAAGAATGAGTTAGTATCATTCTGAATTGATTTCGACATCCCAGAGAACACAGTAGAAACTGCGATATGTTCAGCAAGCTCCTTGTAGTTGCCCTTGTTAGTGGAACTTTCCCTCACATTGTGCCACCTTGCTTCGTCTTACAACAAGACTTTATTTACAATGAGGAAGCAACTTGGCCCCTAAAATCCCAGAAATGCAGTATTTCTGTTTCTTATTAGCTTCTAGTTGTCTCTCTCTCTCTCTCCACCCTCTCTCTCTCTCCACCCTCTCTCTCTCTCTCTCTCTCTCCACCCTCTCTCTCTCTCTCTCCACCCTCTCTCTCTCTCCACCCTCTCTCTCTCCACTCTCTCTCTCCACCCCCTCTCTCTCTCCACCCCCCCTCTCTCTCCACCCTCTCTCTCGCTCGCTCTCTCTCGCTCTCTCTCTCTCTCTCTCTCTCTCTCCACCCTCTCTCTCTCTCCACCCTCTCTCTCTCTCTCTCTTTCTTTCTCTGTTTCATCTCTTTCTTTACCTCAGTTTGAATACACAGACCTTTGTCCATTACATGATCGATGCAGCTTTTCCCCAGAAGTTTGAATGTGATGTTGGCAATGAAAGGGGTACTTCAACAAAAAAAATCAAACTACGTGGTCGTTAGCGTTAGCTACCAGAGTGCATTTTTCACCACCAGAATGGCTACCTATCTGGCTAGCTACTTGCTACTAAAGTTAGCAAGGCAAATTGAAATAAGTGGCACTAACTCGACACAAACATTAAGTTCGAAAACCCAAATGCTGCAAAAGCTTTGAATAGTTGGAGGACATCCTCCGGAAGTTGTCATAATTACCATGTAGGTTAGGCAACTGGCGGCCCACCTTTTGAAGGCCCTCGGATCAATAAATAAAAATGTATACATTTTTAAAAAACTCATTCGGGGTCTTAACTTACTGTTGCGAGTTAGAATGGTAGAATACACATGGTGCAACTTCGAAATGTAGTTTTCGACTGTTTTATGTCAAGTTACTGATAGTAAATTTGCATTTGTATTTATTGTGGATCCCCGGGCAGCAGTTACTCTTTCTGGGGTCCAACAAAATTTAAGGCAGTAATAGACATTAAAAATAAAAAAATGTAAACATTAAAATAAATTTTACAACAGATTTCCGTCTACTACGTCTACTGAAGCACTCAATCCAGGTGACGTGTGTGTATAGTGTGTATGTTATGTGTGTTTGTATGTGTGTGTTTGTACCCGTGTCGTACTGTGAGCCTCCCATAGTCTGTTCTGGACTTGGGGACTGTGAAGAGACCTCTGGTGGCATGTCTTGTGGGGTATGCATGAGTGTCCGAGCTGTGTTTCAGTAGTTTAAACAGACAAACAGTGCATTCAACATGTCAATACTTCTTACAAAAACAAGTAGTGATGAAGTCAATCTCTTCTCTTCAATGAGCCATGAGCGATTGACATTGATTGCATATTATACATTATTTATGTATTTATTTAACCTTTATTTAACCAGGTAGGCCAGTTGAGAACAAGTTCTCATTTACAACTGTGACCTGGCCAAGATAAAGCAAAGCAGTGTGACACAAACAACAACACATGGAATAAACAAACGTACAGTGCAAATGTAGTAAGGAGGTAAAGGCAATAAATAGGCCATTGTAGCGAAGTAATGACAATTTAGCAGATTAACACTGGAGTGATAGATATGCAGATGATGATGCGCAAGTAGAAATACTGGTGTGCAAAAGAGCAAAAAAGTAAATAAAGTAAATAAAAACAATATGGGGATGAGGTAGGTAGATTGGATGGGCTATTTACAGATGGGCTGTGTACAGCTGCAGTGGTCAGTTAGCTGCTCAGATAGCTGATGCTTAAAGTTAGTGAGGGAGATATAAGTCTCAAACTTCAGCGATTTTTGCAATTCGTTCCAGTCATTGGCAGCAGAGAACTGGAAGGAAAGGCGGCCTAAGGAAGTGTTGGCTTTGGGGATGACCGGGGAAATATACCTGCTGGAGTGCATTCTACAGGTGGGTGCTGCTATGGTGACCAGTGAGCTGAGAAAAGGCGGAGCTTTACCTAGCAAAGACTTATAGATGACCTGGAGCCAGTGGGTCTGGCGACGAATATGTAGCGAGGGCCAGCCGACGAGAGCATACAGGTCGCAGTGGTGGGTAGTTTTTGGGGCTTTGGTGACAAAACAGATGGCATTGTGATAGACTGCATCCAGTTTGCTGAGTAGAGTGTTGGAGGCTATTTTGTAAATGACATCGCCGAAGTCGAGGATCGGTAGGATAGTCAGTTTTACGAGGGTATGTTTGGCGGTGTGAGCGAAGGAGTCTTTGTTGCGAAATAGGAAGCCGATTCTAGATTTAATTTTGGATTGGAGATGTTTAATATGAGTCTGGAAGGAGAGTACAGTCTAGCCAGACACCTAGGTATTTGTAATTGTCCACATATTCTAAGTCAGAACCGTCCAGAGTAGTGATGCTAGTCGGGCGGGCGGATGCGGGCAGCGATCGGTTGAAAAGCATGCATTTAGTTTGACTAGCGTTTAAGAGCAGATGGAGGCCACGGAAGGAGTGTTGAATGGCATTGAAGCTCGTTTGGAGGTTTGTTAACACAGTGTCCAAGGAAGGGCCATATGTATACAGAATGGTGTCGTCTGCATAGAGGTGGATCAGGGAATTACCCGCAGCTAGAGCGACATCGTTAATATTTACAGAGAAAAGAGTCGGCCCGAGAATTGAACCCTGTGGTACACCCATAGAGACTGCCAGATGTCCGGACAACAGGCCCTCCGATTTGACACACTGAACTCTATCTAAGAAGTAGTTGGTGAACCAGGCGAGGCAGTCATTTGAGAAACCAAGGCTGTTGAGTCTGCCGATAAGAATACGGTGATTGACAGAGTCGAAAGCCTTGGCAAGGTCGATGAAGACGGCTGCACAGTACTGTCTTTTATCAATAGCGGTTATGATATGATGTATATAGACTTATTTTTTATTTTTTTCTACTGTGTTATTGACTTGTTTATTGTTTACTCCATGTGTAACTCTGTGTTGTTGTCTGTTCACACTGCTATGCTTTATCTTGGCCAGGTCGCAGTTGCAAATGAGAACTTGTTCTCAACTAGCCTACCTGGTTAAATAAAGGTGAAATAAATAAATAATAATACCTTGAGCGTGGCTGAGGTCTGCACAACGCATCACAAACTACCTGCCCTACATCCACTAACCCAGCAGAGAACTGAACTATCTACTAACCCAGCAGAGAACTAGACTATCCACTAAACCAGCAGGGAACTAGACTATATACTAACCCAACAGAGAACTAGACTATCCACTAACCCAGCAGTGAACTAGACTATCCACTAACCCAGCAGAGAACTAGACTATCTACTAACCCAGCAGAGAACTAGACTATCTACTAACCCAGCAGAGAACTAGACTATCTACTAACCCAGCAGAGAACTAGACTATCTACTAACCCAGCAGAGAACTAGACTATCTACTAACCCAGCAGAGAACTAGACTATCTACTAACCCAGCAGGGAACTAGACTATCTACTAACCCAGCAGGGAACTAGACTATATACTAACCCAGCAGAGAACTAGACTATATACTAACCCAGCAGTGAACTAGACTATCTACTAACCCAGCAGAGAACTAGACTATCTACTAACCCAGCAGAGAACTAGACTATATACTAACCCAGCAGGGAACTAGACTATCTACTAACCCAGCAGAGAACTAGACTATCTACTAACCCAGCAGAGAACTAGACTATCTACTAACCCAGCAGGGAACTAGACTATCTACTAACCCAGCAGAGAACTAGACTATCTACTAACCCAGCAGAGAACTAGACTATATACTAACCCAGCAGAGAACTAGACTATCCACTAACCCAGCAGAGAACTAGACTATATACTAACCCATCAGGGAACTAGACTATATACTAACCCAGCAGAGAACTAGACTATCTACTAACCCAGCAGGGAACTAGACTATCTACTAACCCAACAGAGAACTAGACTATCCACTAACCCAGCAGAGAACTAGACTATCTACTAACCCAGCAGAGAACTAGACTATCTACTAACCCAGCAGGGAACTAGACTATCTACTAACCCAACAGAGAACTAGACTATCTACTAACCCAGCAGAGAACTAGACTATCTACTAACCCAGCAGAGAACTAGACTATCCACTAACCCAGCAGAGAACTAGACTATATACTAACCCAGCAGGGAACTAGACTATCTACTAACCCAACAGAGAACTAGACTATCCACTAACCCAGCAGAGAACTAGACTATCTACTAACCCAGCAGAGAACTAGACTATCTACTAACCCAGCAGGGAACTAGACTATCTACTAACCCAACAGAGAACTAGACTATCTACTAACCCAGCAGAGAACTAGACTATCTACTAACCCAGCAGAGAACTAGACTATCCACTAACCCAGCAGAGAACTAGACTATATACTAACCCAGCAGGGAACTAGACTATCCACTAACCCAGCAGGGAACTAGACTATCCACTAACCCAGCAGAGAACTAGACTATCTACTAACCCAGCAGGGAACTAGACTATCTACTAACCCAGCAGAGAACTAGACTATCTACTAACCCAGCAGGGAACTAGACTATCTACTAACCCAGCAGGGAACTAGACTATTTATTATCACAGCAGGGAACACAACTGATATTATTGTTAGAGAATAAAGATGTCTCACACCCCTAACCAGACTGGTCCCAACACACACTCCCTTCTGTACATGTGTGTGTGACCAAGCTGTTTTGACAGCTAGACAAAGGGAGGTTGGGGGGGGGGTCTAAAGAGGGTGGGTGGGGTGGCTGGTTTGATTCAAGAGGGGCGGCGAAGGGGGACAGAGGGGGGCGTAAATGCGAACATACTGTAGGAACACCCCCTCATCCCCTCCAGGGATTACACCATTGGTTTAAGGTCAGAACGAGAGGTGTCTCCCGTTGCCATTTCAGTCTTCAGAGTGTGTGTCTGTCAGGACCCCTCCAGGGATTACACCATTGGTTAGTTTAAGGTCAGTGGGTTGGAGGGGTGCCACTGGTGGCAACTGAAACATTTAACTGAGTTACTATGGAAATGGAATTGACCACCCAACCACAGACGAGCATGCACGGATCAACACACACACACGCAGAGGCACACACACACACACACAAACACACACACACACACACACACACACACCCTGTTCTCTACTCTGACTACGCCACTTCTCCATAATGCCCCTGTTTATCTTTTTGTCCCCCTTTTATGAAGTCATATATTCACCAGGGTGAAACCAGGGAATTCATTGACATCCTAAATTCACAAATGTTATTTATCTACAGTTTTATAATTTCTTCAATTATGGAAGTGAAATTCCAATTCACAAATCAACACGTAGGATTAATTTTCAATTAAGACTTTTCTGTTATTGAATCCACTTCTTGAATCGACTGTAATATTGAAATGGCATTGACTCTGACTCTGGCATCACACAAGCGCTTATCCATCGGTTGATGCACTACGCTAACGAGAACCACATTACAATGCATTAGCATATCTGCTAACTGTTTGTTAGCGCTAACCCCATATGTTGTGTGCTAGCTTAAATCAGCCTGTTAGTACTAACACTGTTAGCTATGCAGTGTGATTACAATGTATGTACACATACATATTACCTCAATTGCCTCAACTAACCGGTGCAGCGGTACCCCCTGTATATAGCCTCCACATTGACTCTGTACTGGTACCACCTGTATATAGCCTCCACATTGACTCTGTACTGGTATCCCCTGTATATAGCCACATTGACTCTGTACTGGTATCCCCTGTATATTGCCTCCACATTGACTCTGTACTGGTATCCCCTGTATATAGCCTCCACATTGACTCTGTACCGTAATACCCTGTATATAGCCTCCACATGGACTCTGTATTGGTAACACCTTGTATATAGCCTCCACATTGACTCTGTACTGGTACCACCTGTATATAGCCTCCACATTGACTCTGTACTGGTGCCACCTGTATATAGCCTCCACATTGACTCTGTACCGGTACCCCCTGTATATAGCCTCCACATTGACTCTGTACTGGTACCACCTGTATATAGCCTCCACATTGACTCTGTACTGGTACCCCCTGTATATAGCCTCCACATTGACTCTGTACTGGTGCCACCTGTATATAGCCTCCACATTGACTCTGTACTGGTACCACCTGTATATAGCCTCCACATTGACTCTGTACTGGTAACACCTTGTATATAGCCTCCACATTGACTCTGTACCGTAATACCCTGTATATAGCCTCCACATTGACTCTGTACCGTAATACCCTGTATATAGCCTCCACATTGACTCTGTACTGGTACCCTCTGTATATAGCCTCCACATTGACTCTGTACTGGTACCACCTGTATATAGTCTCCACATTGACTCTGTACTGGTACCACCTGTATATAGCCTCCACACTGACTCTGTACCGGTACCCCCTGTATATAGCCTCCACATTGACTCTGTAGTGGTATCCCCTGTATATAGCCTCCACATTGACTCTGTACTGGTACCACCTGTATATAGCCTCCACATTGACTCTGTACTGGTACCACCTGTATATAGTCTCCACATTGACTCTGTACTGGTACCACCTGTATATAGCCTCCACATTGACTCTGTAGTGGTATCCCCTGTATATAGCCTCCACATTGACTCTGTACTGGTACCACCTGTATATAGCCTCCACATTGACTCTGTACTGGTACCACCTGTATATAGTCTCCACATTGACTCTGTACTGGTACCACCTGTATATAGCCTCCACACTGACTCTGTACCGGTACCCCCTGTATATAGCCTCCACATTGACTCTATACCGGTACCCCCTGTATATAGCCTCCACATTGACTCTGTACCGGTACCCCCTGTATATAGCCTCCACATTGACTCTGTACTGGTACCACCTGTATATAGCCTCCACATTGACTCTGTACTGGTACCACCTGTATATAGCCTCCACATTGACTCTGTACTGGTAACACCTTGTATATAGCCTCCACATTGACTCTGTACTGGTACCACCTGTATATAGCCTCCACATTGACTCTGTACTGGTACCACCTGTATATAGCCTCCACATTGACTCTGTACTGGTAACACCTTGTATATAGCCTCCACATTGACTCTGTACCGTAATACCCTGTATATAGCCTCCACATTGACTCTGTACCGTAATACCCTGTATATAGCCTCCACATTGACTCTGTACTGGTACCCTCTGTATATAGCCTCCACATTGACTCTGTACTGGTACCACCTGTATATAGTCTCCACATTGACTCTGTACTGGTACCACCTGTATATAGCCTCCACACTGACTCTGTACCGGTACCCCCTGTATATAGCCTCCACATTGACTCTGTAGTGGTATCCCCTGTATATAGCCTCCACATTGACTCTGTACTGGTACCACCTGTATATAGCCTCCACATTGACTCTGTACTGGTACCACCTGTATATAGTCTCCACATTGACTCTGTACTGGTACCACCTGTATATAGCCTCCACATTGACTCTGTAGTGGTATCCCCTGTATATAGCCTCCACATTGACTCTGTACTGGTACCACCTGTATATAGCCTCCACATTGACTCTGTACTGGTACCACCTGTATATAGTCTCCACATTGACTCTGTACTGGTACCACCTGTATATAGCCTCCACACTGACTCTGTACCGGTACCCCCTGTATATAGCCTCCACATTGACTCTATACCGGTACCCCCTGTATATAGCCTCCACATTGACTCTGTACCGGTACCCCCTGTATATAGCCTCCACATTGACTCTGTACTGGTACCACCTGTATATAGCCTCCACATTGACTCTGTACTGGTACCACCTGTATATAGCCTCCACATTGACTCTGTACTGGTATCCCCTGTATATAGCCACATTGACTCTGTACTGGTATCCCCTGTATATTGCCTCCACATTGACTCTGTACTGGTATCCCCTGTATATAGCCTCCACATTGACTCTGTACCGTAATACCCTGTATATAGCCTCCACATGGACTCTGTATTGGTAACACCTTGTATATAGCCTCCACATTGACTCTGTACTGGTACCACCTGTATATAGCCTCCACATTGACTCTGTACTGGTGCCACCTGTATATAGCCTCCACATTGACTCTGTACCGGTACCCCCTGTAGGGTAGCCTAGTGGTTAGAGCGTTGGACTAGTAACCGGAAGGTTGCGAGTTCAAACCCCCGAGCTGACAAGGTACAAATCTGTCGTTCTGCCCCTGAACAGGCACTGTTCCCAGGCCGTCATTGAAAATAAGAATTTGTTCTTAACTGACTTGCCTAGTTAAATAAAGGTAAAAAAAAATAAAAAATAAAAAAATAATAAAATTGACTCTGTACTGGTACCCCCTGTATATAGTCTCCACATTGACTCTGTACTGGTACCACCTGTATATAGCCTCCACATTGACTCTGTACTGGTACCCCCTGTATATAGTCTCCACATTGACTCTGTACTGGTACCACCTGTATATAGCCTCCACATTGACTCTGTACTGGTACCACCTGTATATAGCCTCCACATTGACTCTGTACTGGTACCCCCTGTATATAGTCTCCACATTGACTCTGTACTGGTACCACCTGTATATAGCCTCCACATTGACTCTGTACTGGTACCACCTGTATATAGCCTCCACCTTGACTCTGTACTGGTACCACCTGTATATAGCCTCCACATTGACTCTGTACTGGTACCACCTGTATATAGCCTCCACATTGACTCTGTACTGGTACCACCTGTATATAGCCTCCACATTGACTCTGTACTGGTACCACCTGGGGCGGCAGGGTAGCCTAGTGGTTAGAGCGTTGGACTAGTAACCGGAAGGTTGCGAGTTCAAACCCCCGAGCTGACAAGGTACAAATCTGTCGTTCTGCCCCTGAACAGGCAGTTAACCCACAGGCCGTGATTGAAAATAAGAATTTGTTCTTAACTGACTTGCCTGGTTAAATAAAGGTAAAATAAAAAAAATTAAAAAATAAAACTGGTACCACCTGTATATAGCCTCCACATTGACTGGTACCACCTGTATATAGCCTCCACAATTGTTATTTTACTGCTGCTGTTAATTTTTTGTTACTTATAATTTTAAATGTTTCTACTTATCTGTTTTTTACTTAACACATTTGTCTTCTTAAGTACATTTAAAACCAAATACTTTTAGACTTTTACTCAAGTAGTATATAACTGGGTGACTCATTTTCTTAAGGTATCTTTACTTTTACTAAAGTATGACAATTGGGTACTTTTTCCACCACTTTACCATCCCAAATCTTAACCTTAACCATCAAGGGAGAAATGCGAAGCTGACCTTGGATCAGTGTCTAAATATTACCACTTAACTTAAATAAAATTCACACATAACGTGATAATATGCGTATAGCCTATTCACAATAATATAAGTCACCCACCAATACATTGGAACATGAGGCAGGGTGAGGAGGATGGGTTTGGTCCATTGGGTACACAGATGTCCACCATCTTTAGACGTATGGGATTAGTTTAAGGGACAATAGCACGGATCGGAGAAAACACTCAGCATATTGTGTTCGTGCTAACAAGCTGATTTACGCTAACACATGCCATGTCGGCTGCGTCCCATATGGAACCCTATTTACTCCATGTAGTGCACTACTTTCGAACAAGGCCAGTAGGGCTCAGGTCGGAACACACGTACATACTTACATCACATCAAATTGTATTTGTCACGTGCGCCGAATACAACCTTGCATGTGAAATGCTTACTTACAAGCGCCTTAACCAACAACGCTTTAAGAAGTTAAACCTCTACAGGATCGGTGTCCCCTCCAAGGGACGGTTAAGCTAACGTGGGTTGTTGTAAGTTACATGAACATTTCCCAGGACATAGTGTAGACATAACTGATATGGGCAGAAAGCTTAAATGATTGTTCATCTAACTGCATTGTCCAATTTACAGTAGCTATTACAGTGAAATAATACCATGCTATTGTTTGAGGAGAGTGCACAGTTTTGAACATGAAAATGTATTAATAAACCAATTAGGTACATTTGGGCAGTCTTGATACAACATTTTGAACAGATATGCAATGGTTCATTGGATCAGTCTAACACTTTGCACATACACTGCTGTCATCTAGTGTACAAAATCTAAATTGCGCCTGGGCTGGAATAATACATGATGGCCTTTCTCTTGCATTTCAAAGATGATGGTCCAAAAAAAAACTGCATGTTTTTATCTTTGTATTTTCTTTTACCAGATCTAATGTGTTATATTCTCCTACATTAATTTAACATTTCCACAAACTTCAAAGTGTTTCCTTTCAAATGGTATCAAGAATATGCACATCCTTGCTTCATCTCCTGATCTACAGGCAGTTAGATTTGGATATGTCATTTTAGACAAAAATTGAAAGAAAGGGGCGGATTGTCACACCCTGACCATAGTTTGCTTTGTATGTTTCTATGTTTTGTTTGGTCAGGGTGTGATCTGAGTGGGCATTCTATGTTGGATGTCTTGTTTGTCTGTTTCTGTGTTTGGGCCTGATACGGTTCTCAATCAGAGGCAGGTGTTAGTCATTGTCTCTGATTGGGAGCCATATTTAGGTAGCCTGGTTTGTGTTGGGTTTTGTCGGTGGTTGTTTCCTGTCTTTGTGTTTTATGCACCAGTTAGGACTATTTCGGTTTTCATGTTTATTATTTTGTATTCTGTTCATGTATATTCTGTTCATGTATATTCTGTTCATCTATAACCACGCTGCGTTTTGGTCCGCCTCTCCTTCCCAGGAAGAAAACCGTGACACGGACACTTAAGTTTAATTATCAAAAGTAAACGTAATCGCTAAAATACACTTAAGTATCAAAAGTAAAAGTATGAATAATAAAAAATTATTTATATTAAGCAAACCAGACAGCATCATTTTCTCGTTTTTATTATTTACTTACAGATAACCAGGGGCACACTCCAACACTGAGACATCATTTACAAACAAAGCATTTGTGTTCGTGAGTCTGCCAGATCAGAGGCACCAGGGATGTTCTCTTGTTAAGTGTGTGATTTGGACCATTTTCCTGCTAAGCATTCAAAAGGTAAACGAGTACTTTTGGGTGTCAGGGAAAAAAATATAAGGAGTAAAAAGTATTTTTTTTTCTTTAGGGATGCAGTGAAGTAAAAGTAGTCAAAAATATAAATAGTAAAGTACAGATACCCCAAAATACTTAAGTACTACTTTAAGGTATTTTTATTTAAGTACTTTAAGTACTCTACACCACTGCCATAAACCATAGTTTATTGTTAGTGAGAAGGGGTGGTATCATTTACTGTAAGTCTGTATTGAGTCTTGCATGCTGAACTTGAGGAGTATATAGTATGTCCCGTCTGACGGATGTAATTAGTAGCATTTCAATGTTTATGAGTTTAATAACACTTCATTAGATTGCTTTAATGTATCATATCTTGAACGTTTTTTGGGGGGGGCATTTTATGATATTTGTCTTGTTAAAGGTGCTCTATCAACATCATCAATATTACCGTGAATATCTGTATACACGTGTAAGACGGAACCCTTTTCACTAAAGACCGCCTTCAAGTCTGATCCACGACAACAATCTTCTTAAGTCCTCCGTTGGTATTACATTAATAACAGCCCTCTTAGCTTAAGTATGGATGTTTACTACAATATCTAATACCGTTATTAACAACAGCCATCTAGAGCCTACACCAACATGTCCCAAATGGCACCCTATTCCCTATATAGTGCACTACTTTTGACCAGGGTTGGCACCCTATTCCCTATATAGTGCACTACTTTTAACCACGGCTCGTGGAGTACCTAATGGGCACCATTAGGGACAAAGCCATGGACGCCATGACCCCTTGATGACTTGAAAACGATGTGCCAGTAGTATCTGTAATACCTACTAACATCTGTCCACTGGACATTAAAATCAGGCTACAAGACACACCCCAAAACAATCTACTTATAAGGATACATCCATAACCACTGTCGTAATGCCACTTTACTAGCAGCATCCGTCTAGACATATACGATGATGATAATAATAATAATAAGGCCATGCTCACTTAACAAGATAAACATAACAAATATAAGTCCCCTGGTCTTAAGATATAACACATGAACCCAGTCTAATCTGTTTACCGGTATAAATAATGTGCCAATCATAATACTGTAAACAAACACAGCCTGGTCTCAGAGCAAAACATATACAATTTTACTAAAATCTATGCCAATACATTTAGTATGACATGTTACTTTACATTAGGTTACTTTATTTTGACCAGTTTAATATGGTATAATGCAAACGTCTAGCAACCCAAAGGTTGTGTGTTCGATTTCATCACGGACAACTTTAGTGCACGACACGGGCTGATCGCATTCTGGACCATTGCTACTCTAACTTCCGCAATGCATACAAAACCCTCCCACGCCCTCCCTTTGGCAAATCTGACCATGACTCCATTTTGTTGCTCCCAACCTGTAGCCAGAAACTAAAACAGGAAACGCCTGTGCTCAGGTCTATTCAATGCTGGTCTGACCAATCGGATTCCACGCTTCAAAATTGCGTTGATCACGTGGACTGGGATATGTTCCGGGTAGCCTCAGACAATAACATTGACGTATACACTGACTCGGTAAGCGAGTTTATAAGGAAGTGCATCGGTGATGTTGTACCCACGGTAACTATTAAAACCTTCCCTAACCAGAAACCGTGGATTGATGGCAGCATCTGCGCAAAACTGAAAGCGCAAACCACCACTTTTAATCATGGCAAGGCGACTGGAAACACAAGGGTGCGTTCTCAGCCCTCTCCAGCACTCCCTGTTCACCCATGACTGCGTGGCCACGCACGCCTCCAACTCAATCATCAAGTTTGCAGATGACACTACAGTGGTAGGCTTGATTACCAACAACGACGAGACGGCCTACAGGGAGGAGGTGAGGGCCCTCGGAGTGTGGTGTCAGGCAAATAACCTCTCACTCAACGTCAACAAAACAAAGGAGATGATTGTGGACTTCAGGAAACAACAGAGGGAGCACCGTCCCTCCTATCCACATCGATGGAACAGTAGTGGAGAAGGTGGAAAGTTTTAAGAACCTCGGAGTACACATCACGGACAAACTGAATTGGTCCACAGACGGCGTGGTGAAGAAGGAGCAACAGCAACTCTTCAACCTCAGGAGGCTGAAGAAATTTCGCTTGTCACCTAAAACACTCACACCTTTACAGACGAACAATCGAGAGCATCCTATCGGGCTGTATCACAGCCTGGTACAGCAACTGCTCTGCCCACAACCGCAAGGCTCTCCAGAGGGTAGTGAGGTCTGCACAACGCATCACCGGGTGCAAACTACCAGCCCTCCAGGACACCTACAGCACCCGTTGTCACAAGAAGGCCAAAAAGATCATGAAGGACAAAAACCACCCGAGCCACTGCCTGTTCACCCCGCTATCATCCAGAATTCGATCAGTACGAGTGCATCAAAGCTGGGACCGAGAGACTGAACAACAGCTTATATCTCAAGGCCATCAGACTGTTAAACAGCCATCACTAACATAGAGTGGCTGCTGCCAACATACAGACTCAAATAAATTTAATAAAGGTATCACCAGTCACTTCAAATAACGTCACTTTAATAATGTTTAAATATCCTACATTACTCATCTCATATTTATATACTGTATTCTACACTATCTACTGCATCTTGCCTATGGTGCACGGCCATCACTCATCCATATATTTATATATGTACATATTCTTATTCATTCCTTTACATTTGTGTGTATAAGGGAGTCGTTGTGAATTTGTTAGATTACTTGTTAGATATTACTCCACTGTCGGAACTAGAAGCACACGCATTCGACTACATACCATTAACATATGTTAACCATGTGTATGTGACCAATAACATCTGCTAACCATGTGTATGTGACCAATAACATCTGCTAACCATGGGTATGTGACCAATAACATCTGCTAACCATGTGTATGTGACCAATAACATCTGCTAACCATGGGTATGTGACCAATAACATCTGCTAACCATGTGTATGTGACCAATAACATCTGCTAACCATGGGTATGTGACCAATAACATCTGCTAACCATGTGTATGTGACCAATAACATCTGCTAACCATGGGTATGTGACCAATAACATCTGCTAACCATGTGTATGTGACCAATAACATCTGCTAACCATGGGTATGTGACCAATAACATCTGCTAACCATGTGTATGTGACCAATAACATCTGCTAACCATGGGTATGTGACCAATAACATCTGCTAACCATGTGTATGTGACCAATAACATCTGCTAACCATGGGTATGTGACCAATAACATCTGCTAACCATGTGTATGTGACCAATAACATCTGCTAACCATGTGTATGTGAACAATAACATCTGCTAACCATGTGTATGTGACCAATAACATCTGCTAACCATGTGTATGTGACCAATAACATCTGCTAACCATGTGTATGTGACCATTAACATCTGCTAACCATGTGTATGTGACCATTAACATCTGCTAACCATGTGTATGTGACCAATAACATCTGCTAACCATGTGTATGTGACCAATAACATCTGCTAACCATGTGTATGTGACCAATAACATCTGCTAACCATGTGTATGTGACCATTAACATCTGCTAACCATGTGTATGTGACCAATAACATCTGCTAACCATGTGTATGTGACCAATAACATCTGCTAACCATGTGTATGTGACCAATAACATCTGCTAACCATATGTATGTGACCAATATTTTTTTTTTTGTGATTAGTAACTTTGCAACCAGTTAAAACTTTGTAGCTACTTTTGCAACTACTTAGCATGTTAGGTTAAGGTTAGGGGAAGGGTTAGCCAAGTGCTAACCTTAACCCCAACTCTAATTCGTAACATATTATATGTCCGACAATTCCTATTATATTGTATGATGTCTATTACATTGGTAGGCTAATGTAATGTAACCTAACATAAAGTAATGTATAATACTAAATGGAGTGGGACTGATATTTGTAAAATATCATACGTTTTGCTCTGATACCAGGTTTACAAACAACATAGGCCTAGAATGACTCTGCTTACCATAACTATTAATATGACATTCATTTTAATGCTATGTAAACAACATATACAGGTCTAGACGTGAGTTAGTGAAAGCATCCCATTCTCACTAACACAATACAACATTAAGGTATTAAGATATTAAAACCTAACAAGGTATTATCATGTCAATCCGACTGATGGAACTCGAGCTCTCTCAGATTACATGGCAATAAACACAGGCTTAGGTATATAACATCTGTCTCTAGACAATAGATATCTAGGAACAAATCCCATAACCACTTAACAGCAGTAAAGCTACAATTCCTGTTATTGTAAACAAATCAACACCTACAGTCACAGATCCAATACGACCTGAACCTTGCTTGCTACGCCGAGGCTGTTTCCTGACGGGCTGTGGACTGGGGTGCCGCGGTCTGGGAGGTAGTAGGGTGTGCTACAGGTACAGTGATTGGTAAGCTGCTCTGACAGCTGATGTTTAAAGTTAGAGAGGGAGATATAAGACTCCAGCTCCAGTGATTTTTGCAGTTCGTTCCAGTCATTGGCAGCAGAGAACTGGAAGGAAAGGCAGCCAAAGGAGGTGTTGACTTTAGGGATGACCAGTGAAATATACCTGCTGGAGCGTGTGCTACGGGTGGGTGCCCCTATGGTGACCAGTGAGGTTGAGATAAGGTGGGGCTTTACCTAGCAAAGACTTATACATGACCTGGAGCCAGTGGGTTTGGCGACGAATATGTAGTGAGGGCCAGCCAACGAGAGCAGACAGGTCGCAGTGGTGGGTAGTATATGAGTCTTTGGTGACAAAACAGATGGCACTGTGATAGACTACATCCAGTTTGCTGAGTAGAGTGTTGGAGGCTATTTTATAAATGACATCGCCAAAGTCAAGGATCGGTAGGATAGTCAGTTTTACGAGGGTATGTTTGGCAAGCATGAGTGAGTAGTGCTGCTCATACTGTTCACCAGTTCTGGAGGTCTACGTTCTGGAGGTCTACGTCACGGGTCATCTAGGCTTCACATTCATTTTCATCAACCCCGGACTGTTCCCCATTGTCCTTGTCGGTTATTGTTCCCGTGTTCGTTGGTGGTGTGAGTACCTGTGGGTCGTTTCAGCTTCTGTGCTGCGTGTTTTGTTCATTGTGTGTTACGGGTCTCGTCCCGTGTCGTTCTACGTGGTTTACCCTCTCTCTTTTTGATTGGGTACAGCCCAGGGCTTTGTATATGTGTTTGTTTTGGATGTGTTAAAGACCCCTATTATGTATTCCTGCGCCTGTCTCCAAATCCTTTATAGCAGCGTGACACCTACGTTTATTGTGTTGTGATACATACAGTACCATAAAGCTGAGGTTGCATTAGGAATGTTGATTGTAATCATCATCGGTAAGAAATATTAGTAATCACAAATGACGTTGATAGTCTAGCGACCTTAACAACAGGGGACCAAATGAATAGGTTTGGATCTCTTGGCGTAACTGCTACAGTGTTGGGGTTGACAGTCACTGGAGCTCGTTTTGAGTCCTGGTCGGGGCTACCCCTCAAATTCGCTACAGTAGATCTTCAACTTTCTTGTCAAAAAGCCAGTCTCACCAGTCCCATGACACAATGAGAATCCTCAAGCCAAGAGCAGCAGGTAGTTCTAGAATGAGAACAGTGAGCTGAACAGGCCATGCAGGGAGCAGCAGGTAGTTCTAGAATGAGAACAGTGAGCTGAACAGGCCATGCAGGGAGCAGCAGGTAGTTCTAGAATGAGAACATTGAGCTGAACAGGCCATGCAGGGAGCAGCAGGTAGTTCTAGAATGAGAACAGTGAGCTGAACAGGCCATGCAGGGAGCAGCAGGTAGTTCTAGAATGAGAACAGTGAGCTGAACAGGCCATGCAGGGAGCAGCAGGTAGTTCTAGAATGAGAACATTGAGCTGAACAGGCCATGCAGGGAGCAGCAGGTAGTTCTAGAATGAGAACAGTGAGCTGAACAGGCCATGCAGGGAGCAGCAGGTAGTTCTAGAATGAGAACATTGAGCTGAACAGGCCATGCAGGGAGCAGCAGGTAGTTCTAGAATGAGAACAGTGAGCTGAACAGGCCATGCAGGGAGCAGCAGGTAGTTCTAGAATGAGAACAGTGAGCTGAACAGGCCATGCAGGGAGCAGTAGGTAGTTCTAGAATGAGAACAGTGAGCGGAACAGGCCATGCAGGGAGCAGCAGGTAGTTCTAGAATGAGAACAGTGAGCTGAACAGGCCATGCAGGGAGCAGCAGGTAGTTCTAGAATGAGAACAGTGAGCTGAACAGGCCATGCAGGGAGCAGCAGGTAGTTCTAGAATGAGAACAGTGAACGGAACAGGCCATGCAGGGAGCAGTAGGTAGTTCTAGAATGAGAACAGTGAGCGGAACAGGCCATGCAGGGAGCAGTAGGTAGTTCTAGAATGAGAACAGTGAGCTGAACAGGCCATGCAGGGAGCAGTAAGTAGTTCTAGAATGAGAACAGTGAGCTGAACAGGCTTGTGTTCTGTCATGCTGTGCTGTTGTTGGTCTTTTCAGAACCCTGAGACGCTTAGAGGACCACTGTCCACTTCGACGATGGTTTGGGATTACATGTTTTCGGAAGTGTGTGTGTGTGTGAGACAACAGTTTAGCAAAAGCATTACTGTTTCTAACAACCCCAGGGGGTTTGGAGCTTCTAGCTGGCCCTTATACATTAAAGTAGGAATACATGTTTTAGGAAGTGTATGTGTGTGTGGGTGTCGGTGTGTGGGTGTTCTACATAATCACATCATAATAACCAAATAGTGAAAGTCAACATGTTTCAATCCGTTGGTTGTTTTATGGTTATTAATCTCGTGTCTGGTCGCAGAGGAGGAGGGATGATATCTTGTTTTTTGGGGGTTTAGAGTGTTTATCCATAGGTGGAAGTAGGTGTGTGTGTGTGTGTGGGGGGGGGGGGGTGCAATAGTTCTATAGGTATGTGTGTGTGGGGGGGGGGGGGGTGGCGGTGCAATAGTTCTATAGGTATGTGTGTGTGTGGCTGTTTAGTCCCCATGGCTGGATTAAGGCTCTTGGTAATCCCAGATTATTTTGCATGGGTGGGTTGGGATTAAGTTCAGCGCTATGGGACCTCCCCAAGCATGGAACAAGACGTGCTGAGAAGTGTATTTGTCTTGACTTTGTGTGTGCGTGTGCTTGTGCTTGCATTTGTGTGTGTAAAAGGCAAGCTTTAAAATAAAAATGAAACCCAAAATAGTTTAATCATCTCTGTTATTCCATCAAATCCAGAAACACAATTCCATCAAATCCAGAAACACAATTCCGTGACCATAAACCATGTAATCAAATATCGGAAACGTCTGACAAACCATGACAATTTATGCAGCTGCACTGTCATGCATATCATTCTAGGTTTTACACTCCAGACTCTCATCTCGTTTGTTGTTGGATTTCGCAGGTTGACGTTTATTGGGATGAATCTTGTACTTGAGGCAGAGCTGAGCGGTTTCCGCTAGATGGGCCAGCCGCAAAGTAAAAATTGGCTCTGAGGTTAGGCATAAAAATACGAATAAATTGTCACACACCAGATAGGTGCAGCGAAAGATATTGTTTTACAGGGTCAGCCATAGTAGTACGGCGCCCTGTCGCAAATTAGGATTATGTTATATGTTGCTATATTGTATTTACTTTGCCACCAAGGCCTTTTTTGCCTTTACCTCCCTTCTCACCTAATTTGCTCACATTGTATATAGACTTGTTTATACTTTATTATTGACTGTATGTTTGTTTTACTCCATGTGTAACTCTGTGTTGTTGTATCTGTCGAACTGCTTTGCTTTATCTTGGCCAGGTCGCAATTGTAAATGAGAACTTGTTCTCAACTGGCCTACCTGGTTAAATAAAGGTGTTCTCAACTAGCCTACCTGGTTAAATAAAGGTGTTCTCAACTGGCCTACCTGGTTAAATAAAGGTGTTCTCAACTGGCCTACCTGGTTAAATAAAGGTAAAATAAAAAAAATAAAAAAAATGTCTTCTAAATAAAAGTCTCTGTTTAATAAAACAACACCCATATTTCTCTCCTGCAAACATGACCTTTAAATTCACCATAAAGGTATTTTTTTGGTCTTTATTCTGACACAAACCCAACCTGAAAACAGCCTGTGGGCCTCCTGTCCACTGAGGTACGATCAATGTTTCATGACATTTAAAGGCCTCCGCTTCCCCCTAAATGTGAACAGCTTGATTTGTGCCAAAAACAACAGTTCAGCAGTAGGTGGGAGAAATATTCACACTGACCTACTGCTCGGATGAATGGTCAGTAAACACTGTGTCGACAACAGCAACGACAGTGACTAATGTTCAGTCCCAAAATGGACCCATATTCCCTTGTAGGTTTCCCCCAGGGACTTCATCTTAAAGGAAGTGGTTCTATTTGAACAAGGGAAAATGCAAAAACTTGCCTCTTAGGTCAGTATCTA